>NW_020451260.1:2216797-2380605 GCF_003343035.1 Apteryx rowi
GTCCAGTTCTGGGCTCCCCAGTACAAGAGAGACATGGAGCCACTGAAGTGAGTCCAGCAAAGGGCTACGAAGATGATCAAGGGACTGGAGCATCTCTCTTATGAGGCAAGGCTGAGAGAGCAGGGCCTGTTTAGCCTGGAGAAGGGAAGACTCAGAGGGGATCTTATCAATGTGTCTAAGTATCTGAAGGGAGGGTGTCAAGAGGATGGATCCAGACTCTTTTCAGTGGTGCCCAGAGATAGGGTGAGATGCAGTGGGCCCAAACTGAAACACAGGATGTTCTRTCTGAACATGATGCCAAACTTCTTTCCTGTGAGGGTGACAGAGCACTGGACCAGGTTGCCCAGAGAGGTTGTGGAGTCTCCTTCCTTGGAGATATTCAGAAGCCATCTGGACAGGGTCCTGTGCAATGTGCTCTGGGTGACCCTGCATGAGGAGGGATATTGGACTAGATGATCTCCAGAGGTCCTGCCTAACTTCAGCCATGCTGTGATTCTGTGAACATCTTCCAGCTCCTGCTGGGTGTTTTTCCATGCTTGTAATAGCTACCAGGATGATGTTTACTCTCATTTTTTAGATGTTTTTTCTCTCCTCCTCTGCTGTCTTAAAGAAGCTACAGGGCWAGTGTCATCCTCCCTATGGTGAGATAAGAAGATAGAACCCTCTCTTTCAAGCCATCTTATTTTCACAGAGCACCACTCTAGTTATCTAATGCTACTGTCTGAAGACAATGGATGTGGCTCCTTTTCAGGAGATGACTTCCATTGGAGCAGTTAATCGCCAGTGTGTGCTCCTTGCCTTTGCTCTCACAGGCTTCCAGTTAAATGAGACAAATTATCTGTTCCTCAAGGTTAATAGTTATTTGCCTGACATTTCCAAACGCATGACATGGTATGATGTATTTATGATATGACACATTGTAAAATTTTATTTATTGATCTTGAATACTTATAAGATATATCTTACACTCTTTCAGCTCTTCAGGTCTTGGCATGGCATTCGGTTATTGTGTCTTTGTACACAGAGCCCAGAAAAATAGATCTTAAAAGAAAAAAAAAATTCCTGATCTATTCCTTCAACTCCAGTGCTTGTGCAGACAGTACTCTAAATCTTACTTTTCTTTCATGCTTGTGTATTCTTACATGAGGCCATGTTCTTTTTGGAGCAAATATCACCTCTATTATAATAATCTTTGTCATTACAATTTGCAAGGACTGTTGAGTTTTTAAGAAGGTTTATTTTTCTTTTAAACGATGCTTCCTTTTCCTGCATAAAATATTTTTCATTTCATTTTTTTCTTCTATATAAAGCATTCATTGTGTTTCCATTTATTTACTGGCTGCTTTGCATTTTCATTAGCTTAGCTTGCTATGCTAATAGCATTTTCCTTTCCAAAATTTGTTATTAATCATGATTTTTCTTTTAAAATAAATTACTGATTTATGTTATACCCTCTTACTCTATGGAGTTGTAGAATTATGTTTGTTCAGCTAGATCTATCAAAAGATTTTCTTAAGTTCCCAGAGCTTTTGAATCCTCTCAGAAATTTGYGTTTATTGCGTTCTCCTCTTTAAAAGTTGGATGAGTAATTTTTTTGTAAAGTCTCAGTTATTTGTCTTTCTTTGTAAATAAAACATGAAAAATTCAACATCGTTTCAGAAACAAAAAATCTCTTCTCAGAACTATGAAAACTTTATGTAAAAAAGATTCCACTATTCCTGTAACTATTCAACCAGAGAATTTCCATTCAAAATCGTGAGGCTTGTAGAAAGATGCTGGAAAGAAAAAGCTGCAAGTTGCTTCCGTATTTTGCAGGGCGCTTTTTTCCACGTTCCAGAGCAAAGCTTCAGGCTGACGGTAAAAGTTCAAGCCAAGAGTAAGCCTCCATAGATGCCTGCAAGCCTTAAACAACTGCTCTGTGCGTCAGCACGGACTGTAGTAGCGAGTTRCTTTCCGCGAGGTCAGAGATGTCGGGATCGCAAACCGGCTGCTTGGTATTTGGGCCATTACGGYGTCTGCTGGAGAGCGCTGGCAGGGAAATTTTAGCTCCATTTTCCCATCAGTGAATAGCTGGAAAGTAACTCTCCTGACAGCACTGGGGATTGTTTATATCTGACTGCAGTTTTTGGTGAATCACCTTTCRTAAGTACTGTGGGGAAAAATTATTTATTTTTCTGTCATCTTAACTGTAACTTGAAATACTTCAATTGAAAAGCTTTCTTGTTCTCGAACTGACTTGATCATGTTTTGTTCTGTTGCTTTATTTCAGCTTTCCCAGTAATGCGTGGTATTAAGAGGAGGGATGTATTTAGCTATTTCTGTATACTCTGATTCTTCTCCACTTGCAGCCTCATAGTTAACCCTTTACCTAGGACCAGAATATGTGTTTTTTATTAACAACGATAGAGCTGGTGGCTGTTGTCCCTTTTTTTGAGAGAATACAAGTGAATGCGAGGGCAAGACCCTGATTTTGGTGGTGAAGCCGAGGCTGAAGCCCCCTCCCGAGGAGGGATGGTTCCCCCACACTTCTGGGCAGCAGCTCCCTCTCCCTTTTTCCTTGGAAAAACTTCTAAAGGTCTTGAGCTCATCCGAATGCAGAAACGTTGCTCTCTGCCTTTTATCTCAAATTTCTTCTCAAGACAGGAGAACCACTTCTGTCTGGCTCTGAATAATAAGGGAGCGCATGGACAGTCTCGCTGGTATCAAAGCGTTCACCGTGCGAGCGACCGCTCGGTATGGGTGAGGGCATCGTAACGCAGCCCTCAGCATCAAATGTTTTTGTGTAATTCTTAATTCTGTATCGGTTTATATGGGCCTGCTTTGTACCTTTGGAAGCAGTGAGGAGTTTGCCCTTGACTTCAGATCGAGGAGGTGCCGAGTCATAATTTTTAAAAGAAACTGCAGAAATCTTAATTTTAAAACAGTGAGTTTTTCTCTGTTTTTGCATGCTGGAGAACTATTCCCTCTAGTAGCAGACTTAAGRCAGGGGACTGTAATAAACTAAAAGCGAATTAACTCTGCCTTGTTCTGAGCTCTCTGTGCTTGCAGAATCAGTCTGGGAATTTTCAAAGGCTGCAGTAGAAAACTTGCAAGCCTAATAATCATAATTATTATGAATAATGAATCCTGAGATGTTATTACACAATAAAAACACACCCTCCCATGCTGTGTCTTACTGTTCAATTATTTAAGACTCCTTGACAATTATAGACTTGTTTTAAGTCTGTCGCCTTAGATGATTAGGAACTGTAACCCCAGCCACTGCAGCTTTACTTTTTTAATCATTGCAGTAAAAATAAAATTGCATTTAATATTTCAAATGGAAAGATTCTTTTCTTAGACTTCCAATTTTGCTGCTAAGAAATGCTACTTTATTTCAAAGCATTATCTAGGAGAAAAAGCAATATTTCAGGAAAAAAAAAAGCACTGTAATTATGTTCTCCAAGGAACAAAGCTGGGGGGAGAAGAGGATCATGTTGTCACCTTCTTTAAAAAAAAAAAAAAAAAAAGTATATATTAACTGTACTAAAAATCAGAATTATATAGTAATTAATATTTGCCAAGGTTRGTATGAGTTCTGTTGATCCAGCTTCTAGCAGCAAGTCCTCTGTGTCAAGCTCCTTGAGGAGCCGCATGACCCAGCTGCTCGACTTTCCCGCGCAGTGATGTTCTCGGTAGCCGGCATTTGTCGGATATGTCCCCAGTTCCCCCCTGTTTTTTCCAATAATTTCTAACTTTAGCCAAAATGATTTTCTCCAGGTGCCCCATGAGATTATTCAGGAGAATTATTTCCAGATCAAATCTTGATTCTGTAGCTCCTGCGTAAAGTAAAATCGTTACAAAAGGTTTTTTTTTTCCCCGTACTGAGTGAAATATTTCTCCCATTAGATCCCCCATATCTTCTTCCTCACAAAATACTAGTGGGTGGTTCTCAACTGAAAAATTGAAACCTAATAGGTGAGAAAAAGGTTGAAAATTACCGGGTGATTGAAGAGAGAATTAGAATGGTAAAAAGCCAGCAATTTTTAAGATACTACCATAACTGCCACTATTATGTATAATTCTTTTTAAGTCTATAGTAAAGTAGGTAATGCTAACAAAACTATTAGTATCACTACACACTGCTATAAATATCGCTCCTGTTGTCTCAAAGTAACTGCTTTTCTAATGGGCCACACCGCGTTTCATTAATGTACAGATTAGTTCTGCTGGTTTCTTGTTTTTACCTGTAAATTCAATATCTGTAAAACTTACCTTAGGAAACATGTAGCATATAAACTAATGTTTTTTCAGTGTTTTCTACCATGCTAACAGTCTTAGAAGTCATATTCAACCAATCTCTTTGCTATTCTATTAATGCAGTTAGGTCAAGGGGAGATCTTTTTTAAAAAGGGCAGGACCCTAAAATCTCTGCTGCGTCTTACTTTATTTTGTTTTATCTTAGTAAACTACCACTGAGCTTTCTCATAGGTTTATTATAGATTGGAAGCACTAATTCTCTCAGGTTGGGAATCCTCCTAATTACTGATTTTGTTACTCACATTGTGGAGCAGTTGTTCTGGGAGCAAAGCACCTAATGAAGCCCGTTTGCCTGTAGGTCTGTGTCCTCCCGTCCTGTGCCTTGCAGCTGCAGTAATTCTAGCTGATCACAGGTCTTTGCTGGCGTCCGGGTGAGCTCTGGGGACGTGACGTGGACAGGGGCAGGAGGCACGGCGTACCTGCCTCCCGAGCACTGTGGGTGTTCGATGCGCTTGGGGCACCGGGATCTGTCGTGTGGCTTCTCCTGAGCTACCTCCGAGCAGAGCCCCAGACCTGTCCCGTTGGTGATGGATACGCCTTCACGCGTGCCTGAAGGGAGGCTGACGCTGCCCTGTTGCGCGGGAGGCAACATCTGGGTTGTCTCCTGATGGGGAGACCCTTTTGCTGTTAATGAATTACATCTCCTCAAAGTATTTGTGCGCTGCACGCTGCCACGTGGCTTATTTTTAAAAGCCTTGAAGGTCAAAGTAGCTGCAAATCCTTCTCTCTTAACAGTGCTGCTCTCGGGCTACCTTGGTGCGTACCGTACATCTTGCACGGGGCGCTTGGAGGTCTTCCAGCCCCTTGATGGCTTTGCTTCTCTGCCAAAGATTCATAAGGCTTTATTAAAGCAGTCACTTCTGTGACGCATGCACAGCTCTCGCTCTGGATAGGCATTGCCTTTCCTTTACGTTAAACCTGTATTAGCTTGTTAAAGCTGCTTCTCGGTTGCTGTGGTCCTTGTCTTGCTCTTGGCAGACACCGTTGAGGGTGCATGACGAGCTGCAGTCTTCCGGCTCCATCGCGCCTCCTTCGGGCTCTGCTGCCCACTCCCTGCCTGTGCCGCTGCCTGTTAGGCTGCTCCCCTCAAGTTCATGCGACTGCACTGTCTGTCTGTTGATCAGTGTGTCCATCTGTCTGTCGCTGACCTTCCCCTCTTTACTATTTTTTTCTTTTTTTAAAATCAGTTGGGCAATTTAAGGTCTTTCTACGAAGGGTGAGGAGCAGGGACTTTGTACTRCTTGAAGGCTGGCCGGGCACGGGGGAGCGATGCGAGCTGAGGCGTCCCTGCCTCTTGCCTCACAAAAAATGAAGTCATTCGAGAGCTGTCCAGATTATTTAAAATCTCACTTTCCAAGACATTTGGACTCAGATGTTTCTCTTATCTTTGCTTATTTTTAAGCTGGATGGTAGCATCTATTTCGTCCAATTTTACGCAGACTGTACAATAAAATGATGGGTTGAAAAGGAAATTCAGAGCGACTGAGCTGATGTAATTTCTRTGTCAGGAAAAAAGTAGTGGGAAGAGCAAACTAGTCCTGGCACCTGGGCAATAGCAGATGGAAAAAGACCTCTTAGATCCTCATCAGTCTCTCTTGATGCTTTTATCTCTAAGATCTGAGCATTCAGATTACTAAATTTACTTGCATGTTGACTGCTGTCTCAAGGTAAGTGATTTGGGAGCATCTTTTATTGCGTGCCTGAGGAACAGTGTGTGTTGTGATCCACGCCATAAAAAAGCAATAAAACATAAGCATCACCGTTCCATTGTGCAGGTGGGAGAGGAGCAGAGTGGAGGGGAGAGGCTCAGTGGTATGCTGAAAATCTTGCAGAGCTAGCAATTGAACCCAAGACACCTATATTCCTGGAAAAATGCCTTTGTTACCTAGCCATCTTTCCTCTTCTTCCATCCCCAGCTTGGGCTATCTGAGCAGAGCACAGGCTGTTTTGGTGCAAGTCCGAGTCGGCCCCTTAACAAACGCACGTTAAGCTGCTCATGAGTTTTTCTGTGCTCTTCCCTTAGTTTTTCACTTGGCCAAACACAGCAGATGTTTGGTAAAGCAAAACCAGCTGACAGTTTTTTGCAGTTTACCAAAAAACCCTAAAAAGTGTTGTGGATCATAGACATTTATTCCAGCTGGGAACAGCAGGGCTACGCCAGTTTTTTGCTGCATGACGGAGCGAAGTAGTCATAGCCCCAGGAAGGGTTTGGGAGCTAAAAATCCCTTCTCAGGCAAATTGCTGTGGAAGGTTTGTTTTATTTATTTACAGGTTCATTCCAGTCTATTGMTATAGTAGCTAGGTGCTGCGTGCGGTTGTTAAAATCAGATTCATTGTGGAGGTCCGTACTCTTTGCGGTCTTAATTAACCTGAAACTTGGGAACAGGCGTGTTGCATCCCAAACAAGTAGCAGGGACGGTGTCGTCTCCACCAGTTGGGGATGGAGGGAGCAAGCTTGGGCTGAGCAACAGGCATTGTACACGGCAGTAGGAGGAGAAAAGCTTTTTAGGGCAATGACGATAAACAGCTCGTGAGAACGGAGGTGGTAAGATGTAGCCGATGGGAGCTATGCATTAGATGTTGGAGTGGGACGTAGGAGAAGGTATGCTGTGCGCCCGGGGAGAGGAGCCGCTGTCCCATCGGCTGCGAGTAGGCAGCGTTTGGTGGGTTTGAGAATAGGGGCACATCTTTAAATCCTACTCTCAGCCAAGGCTTGTGTTTGCGTAGAAGTTAAAGCTTCAGGTAACGTGACCCAGCCACGACTTGGAGGCTTGTGCGCATGTCCATCCACAGAAACCTAAGGGAGTTTTGCAGCAGAAATGAGTATGTGTTCAGTATAATTCAGAGATTTTACTTTCTTGTGTGTCCAAGCGGCGGTTGGCTGAAGACCTGGAGGGTCTCGCTGGTGCGAGGTGTTGGACCTGCATTTGGTGCCTTTGTGGCTCTAACTCCGGGCAGGAGAGAGAGAGCTGGAGATGTGTCGTGAAGAYTGACAGCCCAAAGTGTGAGCAAACTTATTAAGTACCTGGCGTAGCTCTTGGAAAAGTCTGTCCAAACTCAGAGTGCACAAATCTTAAATCCGCCAGCATACCATGGTTCCCAGTGTAGGTGCTCGGAGYTTACAATAGTTTTGGGGTGCTTTAAAGAATAAAAACAATACAGTGAAATTTTGGTTCAAATATAATTCAGATATTAAATTCACTTTATCTTTTTCTTAAAAATAAGAAGATATCATTTCAAGATCAGAGGTTGGCAAGTTTCATTGAAAACAGGCTGAGACACATGTTTCTTAAATGATTATTTTTCAAAATGACAAATTGGAATGTTCTTGTGTTTCCAAAATTTTCCCTCTTTTTATTTTTTTTTTCCCTTCTTCAGCAAAAACTACCATTCAGCTTTCTGTCAACTTCGGGAATACTTTGAAACCCTTCAAAGCTCGGTTTTAAAGCAAGTTTAACTTTCGCTGACCAACCGTGCAGCCCATATTATTCAGGCAGCTGTAGCTCTTGGGACCTGTGCGCAGCGTGCCGTTGCACAGAGAAGCTAATGAAGAACAGTGGCAAATAGTTGACCTGCCCATCACTATCCAAATCCTTAACAGAAATATCTGCTGCACTGCTGAATTTCCCTTGCAAAAACAGCAAACACGATCACGCTCCCCTCTCTGCATTTTGAACATCATAGGTGATTCCAGCATCTGTGGTTTCTGTTTCACGCTGTCGGTATTTGACCATGAAGTCCCTTGGCTGCCTTAAAAATCTGTAGCGTGTTTCTGCTTTTTCRGTGAGTGGCAGCTATTGTTCCGGGGATCGGCGACGGTGGACTAGATGAACTGACCAGCGTTTCCTCAGGGGACGTTTGCGGGTGATTGAATTTCGTGCAATCAGCAAACCCTTGCCCCTCGCCCCCCCGTTTTTCTTGGTGACTAATTGATGGTGACAGATGTCACCTGCGCAGCGACGCCAGCGCTGCCCTTGCAGCACTGCAGGGGAAAGCAAGGGCGCTGCTTCGAAACGGCGGAGCTGAGCGCTGGTGGGTTTGCCTTTTTATTTTTATTTTTATTTTTATTTTATTTTATTTTTATTTTTATTTTTATTTTATTTTTATTTTATTTTTTATTTTATTTTTTATTTTATTTTTTATTTTATTTTATTGTGTGGTGTCAGTTAATTAATAAGCTCTGTCCACTGCATAGATGTAAGCAGCCATTATGGCCGTATTTGCCTCTGATCTTTTCCATGCAAATTTTCTCGGCTGTAAAAGGGAAGAAATGGCACGTGACATTTACACAAATGTATATATGCTGACACTCCTCTTTCACGTGTGCAGAAAGAGAGAAGTGCGTGTTCGTGCACGGCCCGGCCTGTCCGAATCCCCCCGGAGAACCGCCGGAGAACAGAGCCGTGTCCAGGACACATTCAGATATGCAGACAGAAACATCTCAAGATTTACAGCAGTTAAAGAAGTGCTAGGGAAGCAGTTGGGCATTATTTATAGGAGAATTGCTAGGGTGAACCAGCAGGCAGGGGCCGTGCGTGTGCTGCAGGGTGCTGCGTACAGTTGCTCTTCGGTGGCAATAGTTAATGATCTGAGAAGAATAAAAACACTTTGTTCTCACTCTGAACGAGCAGCTTTGCTGCAACAGTGCAAACGCTGTTATCCCGACGGGCGCTCGCTCTCTTGCGGCCCCTGCGCGGAGATCTTTGCCTTGCCCTTCCTGCCTGCGTCCAGCTACCGGTTCAGACCATTGCACTTAACCCCCTCAACGTGCAACGCATCGTTCAGCACGTTAAACAGCAGGTAAGCGCCTGGGTTTCATCTTCCTTAAAATAGCTTTCAGTATAACCGTCAGACGAAACCGCTCTGGATTAATTGGAATTTACGGAGTTTTATAGTATTACCTTCATTGTGAAATTTCAAAATAAGAATCTGTAGTTGTGCCATCTGTGCTTACGGGGGCAAAAAGACATCTCTGTAGGTATTGTTTCATTGACAGCATGACCTTGCCATTAGACGTGGAGGAAGGAGGTAAACCTTTTCCCCCCAATATTTTTAGCTTGACGTGTGAGTGCTGCCGTGCAGACGCACCCTACTGGCAACGTGCAACGCTCAGAAGCTGTCCGCGGAAAGAAGTCGTTCTTGCCTTTCCTTCTCGTCTTTTCTCTGCTTTCCTTATTTGGCTCTGGCTTGTCTTCCCGGCTCCTCTCTTCCCGAGCCCCTTCCTCTTTGATGTGTTGAGTGTTTTGCCAGGCCCATTCTTTTCTTCAGCATGAAAACCTTCAAAATCTATTAAATATGCGATGCCTCCATGGCTGCCTTCCTCCTGCTTCCCACTGTTGCCCCTCCTTGCAGCAAGCAAAGCTGGAGGCCTTCCTTGGGTGTAACGTGTCCATCCCGTAACTCTGGTGGCTCTGTGACAAAGCCAAGAGCTGTCAGTGACCGGCTTTGACACGACCTAGYGGAAAGGCTCCAGGTCAGGCGTCATCATCAGGTATTTCAGGTTCATGTCGATGCGGGGATGAGCAATGCCCACGTGGGAAGGTCTGGGATGTGGGACGCTCTGAGGTGTGGGGTGAYTCCCCCCAGAATGAGGGACCTTCCCCACCGCCGCCTGCTCCGTGAGCGAGGTGCTCGCGTTTCAGGGTCCCGCTTTCCCTAGCGGGACGCACTGGGTGCGGTAGGACGTTTGAGTAACCTTCTCGCAGAGGAGCTCGTCCCGGAGCCTGCAGAGCCAAGGTGAATGACTGGCTTGCGCATGGCGCAGAGAGAGGAGTGGAGGACATCCTCAGTGGTACCGTCACTGTACAGGGGCACGCGGCGTGTGCAACAGCACCAACATCTCGCCCAAATTACCCCAGCTCTGCCCGGGCAGCGTTGAGGGGCACATTGACTTGGCAGGGCCCTCCTAGCACTTTTCCGTGGCTCATTCCAGCTGCCTTCCCGATGTCGGAGTCGAGCCGCAGGTGGGTCTCGTGCGCTGTGCTCGGGGAAGAGCCTGCCTGCTCCTCCGCTCCCGGCAGCGGCATTTCTGTCGAGATGCGATTCGAGGCGCGTGGAGGAGGCGGCACGTGGGCGTGCTTTTCGTGGAGGAGTCCCTGTTTGCTGGTTCGAGCTCACAGCCCATTAGCAGATGACTAGTCTCCTTCCTCCCTCTATCACAACTCTGCCATTAAACTATTACTCTTAGGTGCATCTCTGTTGTCTGTATTTAAGAAAATGAGGCTGGAGAGGAAGAAAAAAAGCAATAGTGTGTATTTAGCTTGTGATCTAATTATTATTACACCGGGTACAGCTCTCAGGATCTCCCCAGCCTCTCAGAGACTTCCTATTTCACATGTGTACATGTTGTTTTGAAAGAGCTTTTGGCTTAATCCTGAAAGATACTGAGTCAGGAGCAAATTCCTCTTATGGTGACATCAGGCATTATTGACACGCGTGAACTTAATGATTTGTAGCAAGGTATCTTTATTGTCATAAAAGATGCATAATAAAAATTAGTACTGCATGACTTGTGTCTAGGAACATCTTTACGGCAYGAGGAAGTGATGAATAGCTGTGCAAGGAGCCAGGAGGGAGGGAGTCCATATGACAAGGAGGACAGATCTTTTATTTGGTAAATTAGTATCACTGCATACGGGCTGAAAATATTTAAACGTATGCCAGCGTACCCTGACATGCTGGCACATGCTTGGTGTCATTGGATAAAATGTAATGCATGGGGACAAATCAAATGTAAAGACATGCACTCATGTACGAGCTGTGGAAATACGATCTCTGCTTGCATTTGGAGGATAGATTTAAACACATAATGGCTGAAGAAGATGCTTTAAGGCATAGCACTTTGAGGACACGTTGTCTGGTTCATAGGCTGGATGAAAACTGGAAGGGCCAAAATTTGTGCATGGTCCCCCCAAAAGGTAGTAGGAGTTGCTCGCACAGAAAAGAGTGTTTTGTTTGACCACGAGTAGTGAGCTACCAGTAACTTGTCTGATTCAATACATATTTGAGACAATTGTACCTGTTTTCTATCTACCTAAAGGTCATCTGATACAGTGTCTGCTTTTCTTCTAGCTGTTAGAAACAAGATCAAAATTTATTTACCACCTGTTCAAAGTAATGAGTTAATTAACAGCCAGACTAAGACACTGGGATTCATTTGGTTTTCTCTATTTCACTGATTCTCCCTAACTTTGTCACTGAACCTGGGAGGGTTGGAGACCCTTGAATGGCTGGGACAGACTGGGTCCATGTCCCATGGACATGGGTCCCATGGGTCCATGTCCATGCCGCAGATCACTGCTGGGTTTTAGAAGTGGCCAGCAGGGCTAGTAATGGTCTCGTGCAYGTGCTGTGTAAAATGCATAAATGCTCCCTGCTTTCTCCTCTCGATGGCTTGCCATCACTAATGTGCCCATGACCCCTGCATCAAATAACGTGCCCTCATACAGGTCCTTCACCGGCATGTACCTTCTGCTCTTGGGTGGTTTCTTCCGTGTGGTTCCTGGCTTATTCTGTCTGTGTGGTATGTCTGGAACAMGGAAGCAGAGGATTGCTCTTATATTCTGAGTTTCTCTAAATGAATCTTCCTACGTTATAATACCACTGTGTAAAGATACAGCTCCTCCCATCCGCAGATCTCGGTGTGGTCTGCTGAATTAGGAACAATTGGTCATGCGTCACAAAACTAATACAATTGCAAATTCGTATTTGTGTTGTAGCAATTACAAAGTAAAATTAGACTGTTTGTGCTCTGCACACCAGCTCGGTGGTGTTTTTGTTTAGAGTTGGTCTTTTCCTCCCCTAATATAAATGAATATTTATTGATTTTTTTTTTTTTTGTTTAAAAACGGAGGCAGGATTGCAGCGGGCTGTGGCTGCCGTGTGGCCCGCGTTGGCTGGGGCCAGCAACGGTCCGTGACCRCCTCAGAGGACCGACCCCGGAAATCACTGCTGTCCCCTAAACTTTCCGAGCGGCCTGCAGTCAGGAGAGTTAATGACATCGCCCCATTAAAGTAAATGGGCATTCTGTAAAATGAAATGAGAGCAATTCTTTCAAAAATGTCCGTGTCCTAAAAAAATGAAGAATCAGCCAAAATTGATATCTATTACAGATCTTCTTATATAAGCTTATTTTAGTGGAAGAGCGCCTCGCTTTTGCAGTTCCCAAGTGCTGCATATGCGGTAACTCTTGAGTTACAGACAATCCTGCAGCTTGCTTCTCTCTGTTACCTCTTTTACAGTTCATTCGATGGAAGATTAGTCAAAGAGGTTCTGAAAAACAACTAAATTCCCCAAATACAGGAATATAACAAAAGACGGAACTGACCAGAATATGAGTGTACAGAGCAACACTAGACAGTAATTATGTGCTTGATGTTATTTCTGGAATTAAAATTTCATGCAAATAGCTTTTCCTTTTAACTCTGAGGATTGAGAGATGAGGACAAATTCATATTCTCATATCATTCTTGAAATTCTTGCTGTATGAATAATTGATTTCAAGTGCTAAACCCAAGAAAAATGCAGGTGGTGGTGAGGGACTTGAATTAATCCAAAAGATTTCTATTTTAACTTGAATGAAACATCTTGTTTTCCTGAAATGAAACGCTTACCTTAAGACCTGTATGTTCCTTGTATGTTTAAATACATTTAGTGGAATTTTCAGAAGTCTTTTAAAACTGAAAAATATAAAAAATTCCTTTCTATAGTTAAAAAAAAWTCATATTGAGGAATTGAAAAATAGTTGTTAGAAAACATCAAAAATATTTTGATGCAGTGTCTTTGCTGAAAATTTTCATGCGATGTCTTGAAATGTATTTCAGCGTCAGGGTATGTGGGATATTTAGGCAAAGCGTGATTTGCAGCAGGAGAGCTGGTTGAAGATTCGAAGTGTGGCAGGTTTCTCGTTTTTGCTTTAAAAAAAAAAAAAGTATTGAGTTTCAAATCTTACCAACTAGCTTTAATTGACAGTATTTTAAAGGTATAGATAGCCTACAGTAGATGTTCTTATTTTCTCAAATTCTAAGTGTAAAACATTGGGAACTGACAGCTTGAATAGTTTTCACTTTGGTAAGATTGTAATTTTTGGGGAAAAAAAAGAAGTGTTAAATGAATAATGCCATGAAAATTAACCACTTTCGCTGAGATACAGCCAGATCTTCTACATGGGTACAGGTCACTAATTGTTCTCTGTATTAACTTATCTCTCTGAAAAAATGAGTATGATTTTTAAAGGTAGGGATGTGGCAACATAGTATATGTTTAAGCAGTTTAAGTTTCTATGTGAATTAAACATGAGTAACTAAACACATGCCCATCGTTACTGCTTTAAAAACAGTAGAGTCAAGCTCATGAATTCATGACTTGGTCCTTAATGAGGATTATTAGAAGAGCTTTTAGATCAATTTTATAATTGCCAATTGAGATCCAAGAGCAATATTTTCTGTAAGCAAGTAACTTCTCAGTCATAATAAACAGAGTTTTTGAAACATGAATATACAGTGTCAGGCATTGGATAGCTTGTAATGCCTGAAGATCGCTAGTCACTGGAATGCCGAAGAGAAAAGAACGTAGATGATGAGATATTTTCAATTTAAGATAGATTGGCGCCGGCCTGGAAACCAAAGGGTGTGAATGACCCACAGAAGCTCATTGAGATGGGATGTGACCAGAGCTCAGGCTCAGAGGTTTTGGCAGGACATTCGCACCGGCTGGTCGATTAGGTGCTCTCTATATGTTGGGAGGAACATGAGAGTCGAGGCAGATGTCCATGCGCTCCACGGCACGCAGCAAGATGGAGAGAAGTACAAGAGACGATACAAATGCCCAAGAGGGGGAGGTGGCCCGGCCAGTAGTAGCGACGTTGGTGGGCTGCTGGCTGCGGAGCTGGGAGGAGCGTCCCATGCTCCTTGCCCAGGCCCCGTCTGTGTCCTACGCTGCCTTCGGCTCGCAGGCTGGGAAGATGACCCATGTCATCTATTGCCACCTCCGCTTAGCAGTTATGATGGTACATCTTGATATCACATCCCTTCTGGGATATAATTATGAGGGTTTTTTCGATTCATTCATCATCTCTTCTTGTACACCCCACATAAGCTTTTGCCAGTCTCTCGCTGGTGCCATTTAAAGGGTAGAGGTGCTGCTGCTAGGATCTGCTTCCCCCTGTGTGCAGACCGCTACGTGAGCATGTCAGCTGTTGAGGCTGCAACATGTTTTTTCACATCATAGGACTGGAATAATATGTGAGTTGTAGTAGCATTTTCCATTCTTCCTTTCTTGAGTTTGCAGGAAAGCAACACTGTCCTGC
The DNA here is from genome assembly GCF_003343035.1 of Apteryx rowi. NCBI lineage: Eukaryota > Metazoa > Chordata > Aves > Apterygiformes > Apterygidae > Apteryx > Apteryx rowi. Next base: position 2,231,403 of record NW_020451260.1, read on the forward strand.
GTGCAGACATGCTAAAGCTGCATTCACCAAAGAAATGTCTCTGAGCTGGGTCTCAAGTTCCAATATTTTAAATTACTAATAGCCTGTGAGTGCTGTATGTGGGAAGTGCTGGTGAATGGCCATGGCGCGCACAGTGTGAGAGAAGAAGAGGCAGCGGATTCCAGTGCTAAGTGCAGCTGCACAGGTTGGATCGGAGCAAATCTTGCCCTTAGCTGCTTGAAAACTCAGTAGATAGTTGGCCCTGTACATGTTTTACAACTGGTCTTTATTTCATAAATAAAGGCTGTAAACAAGCAGGTCCTGAGCACCTACATCAAACATACTTMTGTGTTTCTAAAAAACTTTTGCTTCAGGACTGCAAGGGTGGGTTCTACTGGGAAAATGATAAGAGGATCACAGAAATCTCAGTGGATTCTGTCTTAAAAATAATGGGAGTTTTGGGTTCTGGATATGAGATGCTCCATTTGCCTTCTTAAATGGAAACATGAAAATCAGGCCCTACTGGCTTAGATTCAGCTTTTYCTGTGTTATGTAGTTGCTTATGCTTGTGGAAAATGAATCAGAGCAATGTTTCTTGCTCACGTGTGCAGAAGCAGATGGTTATTACCCCTGCCCTGAGAGCAGAGAAAGCTAAACTTCATAAGGAGTTAAAAAAAAAAACACATCAGGCTAAAATCAGACCCTGTCAAACTCCGATGAAGACAGTTTAACAAGTAGTGGATTGATCTTGTGTAGTCATAGGAAAGATTGAAGGATTTCAGATATTACTTGCTGAGATAATTTCAGGTTGTATGCCTTTCTATATTGTGCTATTGTGCTATATATGTTTGCTATTCACTGCTAGCAACAATAAAAGTGAAATTGCTTTTGTCAGTGATAGCTCTACAGAGTTTACTGAAAGCCGGAGTGAAATACACACTTAGTGGATTAGAACTTCCATCCCCGGCTTGCAGCTTTTCACCTCAGTTTTGTCCCTGGTATTTTAGTAACTTCGGGTTGTTTGCAAAAATAATTTGTCAAGGTCAGTTTGCGCAATCTGGCAGAAAAAAGGCCATAGCAAGACCGAATGGCCCGGAGCGGCAGAGCACATTAGAGCTGCGGTGGCTCGTCGCTGCCGCGGCCAAGCCGAGCTCTGGGAGTGGAGCCGGCAGCCCCGGGTGGCTGCCAAAGGGCCGTACGTGCCGGATAGACCCAAACCAGCGAGCGCTGGGCCAAGGGATGCAGATGCCAGCAGGTGGGGAAGCATCAGCTGTAACCCAGTTCTCCCGTTCTCTGTAAATGTTGTAACCATTAGGAATTACACACAAGGTGAACATTGTCAAGTGATAAATGCATGTAATTTCTCTACTGTGAGCATCTTGCTCAATTCCATGTTCTATGCTCCAAGCACAGCTACCAGATCAGACTCCACAGGRTCCACCTGTGCAAGGACACTGAGGATGTGGATTCAGCTCCACTGTTCAGATACTTATTCGGCATGTTTAAAGGTAGCTCCTGCYATTTGGTAGTTTGAGAAGCTCTTCAGACTCCACCATCTGGGATCTCCCGTTTTCTATGGTGGGAGCTTAGACACTGAGCTTGTACATAGACCCAAACACCTACTCACCTAAATGTAAATGTCTGGACTTAGAGCTCATCTTCCTGCAAGTTTTTGAATACAAAATCACCTTCAACAGAAGAGGGGTGCCAGACTGCCCTGCTCAACTAAGATGAGGCCTCTTCAGCAGAGGAAACAGAGACCTGTATATTTTTTGGAGGAACTGAGAGTTTCTGCAGGCCCTCAGATGCCAAAGTAGCTAGTAATGGGGCAGTTTTCTGAATTACTGTCTTTGATTTAGGTACCCAAGCTCCACTGAAAAAACCTTGTAGATGTGTGTCTGTGTTTTTTCAGATCTTGCCCTTGGTACTTCTCTAATGATATTTACCTAATCGAGTCCTCGTCAGAAGAAGACAGTGCACTCATGCTTATAATACATAAGTCAACATATAGAATAGGTCAGAAGCCTAAATCTGCTCAGTCTGACTGTGAAGCAAAATAGTTGCGTCATTCTAGTAGATATGTACACAGAATTATACTTAGTCTTGTGTTTGCGCATTATTTAGATCAGTGGCCCATGACTAAGGATGCTAAACACAATCTCAGTGCAAATAATGTATCACAACTGTGCAGCCAAAAGAACTGAGACTATGGCTTAATATTTTCTTTCTACACATCATTACACTGGAAATGCCACTGGGAAATTCCTTAATTCCCTCTTTTTTGGATTGATGACAATATGGAAGGGGTAATAGTATTTATTATTTATAATAATAATAATGAGTGTTAATAATAGTTTAGGGAGGATAAAAATCTTAAGGCAGTATTTAGTGACTGTCACTTTTTTTACATAAAGCTATCCTTCATAAGCTGTTTAGATAATTCAACACTTCTAATGATCTCACAGTAAATTAATGCTATTRATACAGTAACTAACCAATATATACACAAGGACTGACCAAAAATGACCTGCAATTATGAAAAAAGTTTGCTTCTTAGTTTGAAACCAATGGCCAAACCTGCATTTCAAGGCAGCTTTGGCTGGTGAAATCAGGCCTGGTGCCACATGTTTGGCCTTGGAGAAGGTGAGGTGACTGTGGATGGTCCCTGAGGTGCATGTGCTGGATCAGGRTATAGCTGACCACTGACATTATTGCCGAATAATAAATATTAAATTTGTTCGTTTGTGTTGGTTGGCCAGCTTTCATACATGCTTGGTGAACAGCACGCAGACYCTTAAACTCTGTAAAGAGATGCCTTTATAAGATGAATTTTACTGCTTGAATCAGCAATTTAGCCATTTCTGGATTTTGCAAATAGACCGAGCACTTTTCCATATATATCAAGGTTAATATTAACCTTCGCTGTCTTTTTCCTTTTCTTTTTATCCTGCTCTGATGCAATTATCTAATAAGTCATGTGCTGGACTCTGCTTTTTTCTGCTTTTCCCAGACCGGTGGGTTTATAGGCACCTGGTTTTGAGTGGTGAGTTACTACTTGTTTGTGAGGTAAAATAGTTCGGCAGCTTTGGGCATAAAAGACGAGAATAGTGGAACGTGAATGAAGAAAGTAGCATATCAGACTCTATAGTCACATGTACAAGAAATAATTTCCAAGTATCGTGGGAAGCACCCTGTTCACGTTTTGCTTAATGCTGTTCAACGTTGACGGTTATTAATGGTTCAGGGTGGTATGTTTTAAGCTGTGATTTTACTGTTAGTTTTCCTTTCTCTCTCTTTTATCCCTTTTTCATTTTGTTCATACTTTTCCYGCTCCACCTTGGCCCTCTGTTTGGTGACACCTCAGCTGTGTCCACTACCCCGCTGGCCCCGAGCCCCGACCCCCCAGTGCCACCAGCCTCTCTGACTGACGCCTCTCCTTCCCCTCCAGCCATCCCGAGCTCCGGCGTCCTCCCCTCTGCCCCCCGAGATGTCGTCCCTGTCTTGGTCTCCAGCCGCTTTGTCCGTCTCAGCTGGCGCCCGCCCGCCGACGCGAGAGGGAGCGTCCAGGCGTACACGGTCTACTTCTCCAGGGAAGGCGTCAACAGGTAGGTGCTGCTGGCGGGACCGCGTGAGCGTCCCGCTGCCTTGCTCTGCGTYAGCGCGTTCCTGAAAGGGCCTGAAGGCTTTAAAAGTACCTTGCAAGTGATTCTCGCAGCTTTGTCTTCTCCTCCCCATGGTGAGAACCAGCGTGAACGCTTTTCTTTGCAGTATATATCTTTGTAGGCTTCGTATATCAGAAGTTCATATAATGGTACTCACCATCTTGGCATTAGGGACAATTTGTGATGACAGTGATGCCCGTGGATCTTGCCTCCTCCAGCTATAGCTCAGTTGTCTAATATAAAATATTAGCAGCTCCACATTTTACTTTTCATCTTGCTCTGAAGACACAGGCTTGAGTGTTGTTCACATCCCTAGCGAGGGTGAATTTGGTGAGCTCTAATCAACCTGAGAGGAGGACCGCTGTTAGTGCAAACAGTGTAAGATCTTGCAAACAACCCGGGCCTGGGCTATGGAGATTTCACATTATTGCAGATAAAACGGGAACAGCCCGGGCTGTTCTGGCCACGTGTGTTAGAGCTGCACGCTAGATAGCCGTTTTGCTGTAATGGCACCACAGACTTTTATTTCCCATTTGCCTGATTGCCCATCATTATATGCTCATTTTAGGCACTCGGAAAGGTATGGCACGTTTGCTTTGGTTGTGTTTTGTTTTCCTAACTTGGAAAGTTAAGTGATGCTTGAGAAATCTCGTGTTTTTCTCCTCCTGCACATCACTAGCGGGAGCGGCCCTGAAGCGTGCCGTCCTCCAGCCCGCCGCGGCTGCCTGGCAGGGACGTGCGCCCACGTGGGTGCTGAGGGGAACCGGAGAAGAATCTGTATTTAATTGAAAAATAAGCCGAAGCGTACCGGATTCGCGAGAGCTAATAAAGCGGGAACCCCCAGGCAATTGCTCGAGCGCTCTTCTCCCCAGCCCTGTGGCGGCTGCGCGCTGGGTTTTTCCTGTTTGGCATCTTCGCTTGGGGAGGTGGGTGGGGGGCAGAGTGCGGGGAAGATCAGAGTTGTCACGCAGAACTGGAACAAGGCATGGTCTGACTCAGTAACTCGGCTTATCGGTTTAGCTGCGAGGAGAAAGCATTCGTATTCTGATAGAAGACTTTTTTATGGTACTGCGGGTATCTCTGGCRTTGCATATATGAAGAGCTAACTCCAGGTTCCTTACGCTTAAAAGTAGTTTTCTTCTGGAAGTTCAGTGGTGCTGCGCCAAGTGAAGTACTAAGTACCGGAAAGATGCCTTAGTTCAGTTCCCAACTAGATACGCACCTCGTTCAAGGGGCTCTTGCAGAAAACTGGGGGCTCTGTGTTAAAAAGGAAAAAGAAAAGATCCCTGTGCTTCCTCGGCAAGAGGTTTAAAACGCTGCCTGCAGGTCGGACGTGTTGGGATATGTATCGCCCAGTTCAGTCGCCGTGAGCAGCGCCCGTCGTCTCGCAAAGTTTCAGGCAAACAGCTACACAAAATTAAGGTATTTTTCCTTTAAACGCTTCCGTGGCGTTGTTGAGTCGCACGGTGTTCGCACGTGATTTCTACAAAGGAAACGCGTCTCCGGGCCTGGACGGGCGTCTCGTGGGGCTCCGCCGGGCTTTCCCTGCCGGTGACTGGGAAGAGCGCTTGGAGGTGAAAGGCGGGTTTCCCGGACCAGGAGAAAGCCAGCCGTAAATCCGTCGGGAAATAAATAAGCAGCCACAAAATACACCCGCGCTCCAGCGAGCTGCTGGTCGAGATGCAAGTTCAGATTAAAAAGCGAGATATTTTTAAACTGCTTGCTGGCAACGAAAGGTGGTTGTTTAAAAGGCGAGTGGAAACAGCAGATGTTGGCAGTAGGATCCGCGAGCAGGTGGGTATTTATTAGGATATTGCGTGTATTTTCTGTTAAAATGTAAACATGCGGCTTCACGCTTGTAAGCCRCAGGTGCCCAAATCCCGCGTTACGGGCTTGGGAGGAGAAGAGCCCCGCACTCAGCGGGGTGTCGCGGAGGCGAATGGGCGCCGTTCCTCAGAGGGGTGCAGGCAGACGGCACGCGAGGATCTCCTGCCCGGCCGGAGAGCCCGGAGCACCTCCGAAAGAAAACGTGAAATAGAGAACGAAAGAGCGAAGGCATCTCAGTGAGACGTGCTGCRTTTCTACACCAGCTTAGGAAGCGGGTCTTAGACCTCCAACTCCCCTGGAGGCTTTTGAAACTTAATTTTTTTTATTAAATTAGAGGTGGCCTGCAGGTGGGAATATGGGATCCGTTTCCATCTTTCCTCAGAATCGACAGCAGTTGCATCTGGATTTGGCCCATATTCAATTGCAAGTTGACTTAGAGACTTTCTGTTCCGTACGTTTGCCAAATGGGGCAGATTCAATATCTGAACAACCTCYGCCAGGTTCCCATTTCACATATTCTACAAAATCTGGAATTTGTAGAATAATTTGGGCTGCTCGCCGTTTGAAACGTGGCCTTCTTCTAGGTCTTGTTTTGTGCCGCCCTGTTGCCTGGTCTGATTTGGGACTGAGGTCCTCTCTCTGCCGGACCGTTCGTTTGCTGCTCTCTGCATCGGTACCTTCTCCGTCACTTGCTCCTAAACCGGTGAGCATTGCTGCGTAGAGGCCTTTGGTATTTATACGATAGTGGAGTATCCGAGTTACCGCAAAGAAAGAGACAGCATTCATTTTTGCTGATTTGCTCTTGATCTTACGTATGTCATTAAAGCCCCAAATAACTCCTCAAATACAATCTCAAGATATATTTAATTACCTATGCATAGTTTTGAAGTAATTCTGCCTTCTCGGTGAGAATTTGCTTTACTATTTTTAAACTTAAAATTTAAAATYGATTTTAAAATTAAAAGTCACTACATTTCTTTATAAAATTAAGAAGTTTTTATGCAGTAATATATTCCTGTTCAGTGTTTTAGGCAGGACACAAGGACTAAAAATACAGTTTGGTTTTTGATTGCAACCTTTGAAATGTCAAGTTGGTTTGAATAATGGGTTCTGATTAGTAGCCCTCCTTTTTTTAGGTGACTGTTAGCAAGTATTTTTCCCAATAAATGAAATTTAATGCCCTGATCTTTAAAAAGAAAAAAAAGAAAAATGCCCYGTGAAATCAGCAGTATTCTGTTTGAGCGTAAAAATCTTGGACACGGTATTCTCTTGCAAGATTGGGACCTTTATTATTTACAGTTAAACATTCACTAGAACTTTTTCTAATGACAAATTAATAGATGCATAGATGGTCACAAGAAGCCAATGGATCTTGCAGATTAGCTGCCTGCATGATGCAGGCTGAAAAAATTAATCTAGGGACCACTTAATTGAATACAAAAACTTATATTTGATTAAAGCATACCTTCAGGATTAGCTTGGGTTCTGAAATATCATTCCCGGCTGAACTATTTACATTTGTTTTGAGGTTTGCTTATTACAATCAAGGACTTTATATAATTTCATGGGAGAGTGATAATGGGAGATAAAAAAAAAAGAAGTCGAGGTACTAAAAGTCCATCCATTTTAAAATTAATAGTATTCATTTCACAGCAAGGAACATTAACATGACTTGTCTTACTTGAAGTAACTAATTAGGTGTTTGAAACATTATAAAAGCATTTGTTACACACCTAAGAGATATATGGGAACTGTAATTATCTTTTTTACATGCTGATACCGTGATATAACATGATCTTCACTCACTGGAAATTAAGTGTCGGAGGTTCCATTTTACAAATAACTGAATGACTTTAGGCAAGGTCTTTTATTTTTAGACTGTTCTTCATGGCCAGGCTTRAGAAAGAAGACCCCAAGCGTAAAGCTGCCGGGGTCCGAGATGCCGGGCGCCTCGATCGCCGGCAGCGCCCGAAGGCTGCAGCAGCGGGTCGAGACGTGGACCAAAAATTTGCCCAGCACCGGCTCTCCAGGCACCCCCGGGAGCTGCCGGTGTTAAATCCCTGCCTTGTTAATCCCGGCCCTGCAAGTTGAAGCCGGCGATGGCCTTTGTATACGGGTGCCGAACTTCAGGTATCTGCACTGAAGCTCAAGGGAGAAAATAGCCACGTATTTTACAACACCCATCTGACATGTTTCAGACATCTATTTTAGAAAGAAAAGCGTAGGGTTATTATATTTATAAAGAGCTTTTTTTCCTTTGCTCGCTGGAGGGTTTAAGGCATCATAAAAGATGTCACTGTCAGGTGTGACATTGGCAGGCAGCCTGTTTAAAACAAAACAAAAAAAAAGGATTATTTTTTCTCACAACTCGTAATTGCATTGCGGCGCTCATTGCCGCAGGATATCGCAGAAGCCCAGAGCATTAATGAGTTCGGGGTGAGGTTTGACGGCTTGACGGGAGGTRGATCCACCGAGGTGTCTGTGATGATCTGGGTGCAACCTGTATCCGAGAAATTCCAGTAATCCATAGCCAGGAATACCGTGCCTGCAGAATAACCACGGCATTTCCATCCTGTTTCTCTTATTCCTCTGTAAGCCCCCAATATCTGGCTGCTGTCGGGACACGAGGTGGGGCTGGGTGGGCTCTGGTGTGACCGTTCCCGCAGTCCCAGCTGGCTCAGCGGGGAAGCTCGCCCCTTCCTTTCGTTTTATTTCTCTTGGTCTCAGTCCTGCAGTGTTCTCTTCATTATTATTCAGTCCTTACTCAGGCAAATTTGGAACATTTATTTTTTGATACAGGCCATTTATTTTTTATTTTTTATTTATTTTTTTGAAGTTACAAGATCTTGCACTGCTATTTGAAAATGAAATGGGGGAAACGACTGCGTTTGGAGGCGATGCACCGGGCAGCCACAGGCCATTAGCCCAAGGTGCAAGGCGAGGAGCGTGAGCATGTCTCCGGCTTTGAGGAAGAACACTTCTGGGCTCAGATGCCGGGATCCTGGCACTTTGTTTGGGAGATGCTCTACATCCAGCAGCTAGAAACCCCCAAATATAGGAAGTAAAACATGTAAAGCCTCAATTTGTTCAGTACTTTTCTGAGATACAGAGAAGGAAAAGCCTGAAGCCTCCTCTCTTCAAAGCTGCTCCAGAGCTGGAAACAAATCGTGCGAGCCCAGCATTGGACCTGAGCTCATTCGCCTCAGAAGGGACCTTGGAAGGGACCTTGGAAAGGATGTGCTCAGCTTTGTCTAGGCTGAGCCGACTGGCCTGAGAGCAGCACAGCCCCCTTGCTGCCAACGACAGCTCGTGGGGTTCATCAGCTTGACCGCGGTGATGTCCTGGGTCCTTGTCCAGCTCCTGGCTCCCGTGGAGCTGGATCACCCAGATGTGGGTCTTGGGGGACAGTGCTAGTCTGAGCACGGCGTAGCACCTGTGTCGCTCTGCTGACGGGGACCGAGGTGCACCCCTCGCTTAGGTGTGGGTTTATCAGCTGGAGTCATTGCTACAGCTGGGCCCCAGCGCCTCCGGCACGAGGGTCCCATCACGCAGCGTGGAGGTGCCCTGAAGCAGCTGGACACCCAAACCCTCTGACACCCAGCGCGCGATGAGTGTTGGAGCTGCTGAGATTGCTTTGAACGATGCAGCCATAAGTACGGTCTAATTATAGAGCACTGCCTTCGGTGATTCTGGGTCCAAGCGGATGAGGCTGTGGGTGCGCCTGGAGGTTTGAGAGGGAGAATAGCAGCCCCGGATGGGCTCATGCCTGTGTGATCTGGGCCTGATTTTTCTGTTGCTCTGCAGTTTCTGGGGTTAGATGCAGAATGGGCTGTATCAGGATTTCACACCTCATCCTAGCACTTTCCACCTACATCCCAAGCTATGCAAGATAAGAGAGTTATGCTGAGCCAGCCCCTTTAACCTGAAACGTAGATTGGTCTTGGCTCAGGAAATTACAGCGCTCCACGGGCAATTCAAGTGCGCAGAGTGCAGCATATGTGTGCACTTCTTTTTTTTTTCTTTGCTAGGTATTAGGAGCAGATTCACAACTTTTGCAGAACTGCATATATGCCTGACCACAGGTAGCACTGTCATAGAGAATTACTAAAACAGAGATCCGACGAGTTTGTTTTTGTCACTTCATCTCCTCCTTTCTTCTCTCACTTCTTTCTCACTATTTTGAGGCTGAAAGGTCATCTTGTTGCTTTTTTGTTACTGACAAAAAAGATGTATACAGTAAGGTACAGTTGCTGACAGTCCCATAATCCTGCAGCAAGGAGGTCAGGATGTGTGTTTTGCTCCTGCCATGGGTTCCTTCATTTCAAAGGATTCATGAAAAGCTTGCTGTTGTTTAGTTCAGACATTACGGGGCATCTGAGCCGGTCTGTGGGACTGCTGCTTTCGGAGCCAGCAAGCTTGTTATCCGTCCGCTGGGGCCGTTTGCCATGCAACTTGGTTCCTACGTCTGCAGTTTGAAAATAGAAATCAGAGAGAAGCAGCAAGAGAATGAAATGAGACAAGTTGAGCTGGTGAAGCCCAGCTTGGCTTCTGTTCAGGAGAGCAAAGGCTCTGCCTGCCGGTCACCTTGTTTGGGAGCAGCAGCCTTCCCAGCTCCGCTTTGGCTTTGGCAAGTGTCACCGAAAATCTTTCTGCTGGACTAGATGTATTAAACCACCCTTGTCTCTGATAAGGCACAATATGATAGTTCTCCCTGGAGGGTGTTCACCAGAGTTGGGTTCAGCAGGTTCTCAGAAGGCTGGAGCAATGGTAGACACCATCGCTCGTAGGACGAGACCGTGCTGTGGCCTGAGAAATTGCCTTTTGAGGAAATGCTCCCCAAAGGAACTGTGTGCCCTGAACTGCTGCTGTACCTGGTGCAGCAAGTAGAACCGCGGCAGCGCTACAGCCGTCCGACAATTAGTTCATCCCGTTTTAAATGATTTTTCCACAGCATGAAATCTACCTTTTTTGTTACTGTCGTTAACTTTTCTGAGAGCTTCTAGTAAAGGAGAAGAGCTACGCCTGCCATCCGTAATAAATCAGTTACAGAGCAATTTTACCTACTTGTGTTTGCAGATTGTCCATGAAATGACTGTGATTTCATCCAATTTAAACTCCGCTTTACTGTTTAGGGATAGTGTTTTTCCTGGATAATCCTGTGTTAATGATTCTAGGTCTGTGTCTCTTTTATCAGTCATTTGCTCTCATCCAACCCGCAGCTCTGTAGAGCTTGACCCAGTGTAGAGCGGCTAGTGCCAAAGCGCAGACGCCYCTTTGGCTCTGTGCGCTTTTGGTGTCGGGACGGCGACGAGGGCACCCTCCAAGAGCGGGTGCTGYGATCCCGCTGCCCGTGACGGGGCCRCYGCTCCTGGCCCAGCGACGGGAGGTGCCCGGCACGGGGATGCTGGGCTCGCGCGGGTGCATCTGCTGGAGGCTCGGCCCCGGCTCTGCTTGCACAACCATCAGGACCTGCTTTTCCGTCATTAGCCAGATGTTTATGATCCGCGTGCGTCTTGCTTTCTATATCACAGATGTTTTCCTTTAYTGAATAGCTGTTTCTTTCTATCTCTTTTCCTTTCCTGTTGTATTAAGAAAGGCAAAGAACCAATATAGGATTTTGCCTATGAAGTGTTACAATACGAGYCTTTCTTGTAGCATTTGCAGTATTTCCTGTGGACCTCATTACCTGAATTAATTTTTTAAAGTAAAAGTCAACTTAACAGAAAACCTGTAGACGTGCAAGCCCCAGAATGAAGTTCGATAAGTAACCACACCTTGCAAGCTGTGGACCGAATAACTAAGTAATACTTTAAGATCTGCATGCGCATTTAAGTTAATTTTCCTATGTGACTTTTTTTTTCTGTAGGGAGCGGGCACTCAACACATCTCAGACTGGGACGCTTCAGCTGACGGTGGGGAACCTAAAGCCAGAGGAGACCTACACCTTCCGCGTGGTGGCCTACAACGAGTGGGGGCCYGGAGAGAGCTCGCAGCCCATCAAGGTCGCCACGCAGCCTGAGCGTAAGTCTGCAGAGTAGCGGGGTCCTGGCTAGGGCGGTTTTAGCGATGAACTACACCTTCAGCAACTCCCCGTTTATCATAATGCATTAATTTAAGGTTTTCACATAGCATTTGCTAGTAAATATTATAGCACAGCTTTTTTGCTTGGTAAATAAAACCTTTCCTAAATTTGCAGTAATTTTTCCTCGTTGTTCCTGGAGGTACTTACAGAGCATTTGGCCTGATCAACAACAGCATGTTGTTATTTAGCGTCCTGACTTTGATAATCACACCTCCCACCTTCTATTATGTGGCAGCATATGTGATACAAAACCTGTTTTGATAAATAAGGAGTTGTTTTTCAATCAGACGCATTATAAACTCACTGGAAGATGCACAGACTTTCCGCTGGAGTGAACCCTTTGGTTTATTCGTGYTTAAAAGCAAATATTTTATATTAGTTAATGTTTAGCTGTAAATACATTTTATTAATCTTCAGAGCCATTTGAAGCTTCTGTAGGTAATTTTCTCTTTCTGTATGTCTCGTTTGATTTTAACTGTTTCCACGCATGCCTGGTCTCCAGAAAGAAGGTTTCTTTCGGCCTGTTTTATGGCAGTTTTTTTTATTTGGACCATCCGTTGTCCCAGAGCAGGGATGCTGCGAAGAAAGGACCGAAACGTTATTTGAGCCCTTCCACAGCAGAACTAGTTGTTCAGAAGACCTGTTGATCAGAGTGGGAACGATACCTAGTTTTTAGCATCTGGGGTGGATGCAGCTCCCGTTTAGGTAGAGCTGGGTGCTGTTTACCTCTAATTACTCGGTCTGAGGAGAGCATATTGACAGCCGCTGGCTCGTAAGGCGTGGAGAACCAAAGGGGCGACTTGTGGGAGGTTAAATGCTCCTTTTACGCTTCTTCAGTAAGTCCTTGCTGGAATATGTTCTTCCTGGGTAATAAGGTGGAAAACCTRACGCTTAGCAGAGGCGCAAAAACCGTTCGCCATTGTCACACGTTGCCATGTACCGAATTTTAACCAAAAGGCAGATTTTGTCTGAAAGCCCCTCGTCGTGYGAAGGTAACAGCTGTGCTGGAAAGACGTGGAGTGTGTCTCCTCGGTGCAYGGCTGCGGGTGGCTTGTTGCTGCAGGTGGCAGAGATGGGGATGACTTTCCGTGGCAGGGACTGGAGTAGGGGCTTGGAAACAAATCCTGCGTAAGGGAAGCGCGAGGGATGGCTTAAAATGGCTTTTACATGGTTCAGTGTGGGCKCCAGCTTGGGTTGAACAGAGCCGCAGGAAAGACCTCTGTTGGGGTGTTCAGAGTCAGTGTTGGAGACCCCCGACGAGCGCGGGAAGCCGGGAGCTGGGGCTTGGTGGCCCCAGTTGGAGTGTGGGCTGGACCCGGAGCACGGGAAGCTGGGAATTCAGGTCATGTGCTACCTGTCAGCATTCCCGAAACAACCCCAAACCCTCAGGAGTAGTGATGTTTGCAAAATACCACCTGAGATATTTAGATTTCTGCTTTTTCTGAATTCCCTCRCATTTTAGATGTCTTCAGTTCCTGCTCTGAGATTACCGTGCCGCTTACTGCACTTATTTGCAGTTATGCAACTGTCATGTTCGAACACAAACAAGGTTGTCTTTCAGGCCTTTTGGGGGGAAATAGTACTTGAAAATAAGGTTGTGAATCTGAGCCTTTTAAAAGTAAGGTAGCATTTTAACTGTCAATAATGTATGACCATTTAGAAACACAAATGCACATACACATATTTCTATATATTTCTCTATATAGTGTATATATATGTCTGTATGTGTACGGTTTACAGAAGTAAAATAATATTTCATTCCGGAAATTTCCTTCCCCTTCCYAAAATGCAAGCGAAAGCCATGCATCGCTACCCCCTGCTGTTACTCTAGGAAGCTGGCACGGCACAGAATTGCCTACCCTGCTTAATGCAAAACGTAGGCACGTGGAGTAGCTTTCTTATTAAATAACTTCGAAATTTCTCTGAAGTGTCAAGTTTGAGCATGGAGAAAATATTGCTTTCCATTTTTCTTTTCATTTCTTCCTGTTGACCAAATTATCTTATCATTTTGAGACAACTCTCTTTGGTCCTGGAAACCCGTCAGCCTCCGTGCGCTGTCTTTTAGAACATGCTGTAACTATTGTACAATAAATTACATGGCTTCACATAAATTGAATTTCCACATTATTTGAAAATATCAGAAGTATTATGCAATCTGGCATTGTTAAAGAAGAAAAAGCTGATGAAAAAGGACATCTGAAATTCATGTCTGTCAGTGCCTGTTTCTAAAAGCGCATACATTTTCTCAGTAATCAGTTTAAAAGATCAACAGCAGAAGTTCCAGCTTTTGAAATAATCATCCAGAATATATGGGTTACATTTATATGAAGGCTTTTGTCCCCCGATTAAACCCCCCTCCCTTTTTTTTTTTCTTTTTAGTAAACTACAACCCCTTTTTCCCTGCCTTTATGGTATATAATTTCACTACAGTATTATCAGTGAGGATTTAAATCCCTGCCTGCTTAAGCCTTGTCTAATCTTTTCATACCGCATGCGGAGACTTTGTGAGTTATTGTTTTGGCTCCTCGYGATGGTGTCGCAGAGGATGAAGCGGCCGAGCCGTGCCGGCCTCGAGCCGGCGGATTGAAGCAGTCCGCCCGCGGTTTGGAGGTCATCCTCCCGCTCCCCGCTGGGGGACCGGCTCCGTTCTCCTCGCGGCCCCTACGAATTCAAACCAGCTTCCTAGGCGATCTGTGCTGGGTGTATTAGAAGCACTTGGTGAAAGAGAAGATGATCAGGGAGGCAGGTCGGGATGTCCCAAAGAGCCTCCGCGCGCCCGGCTGCTGCTGCTGTGTGACGCACAGCCTGGAAACGCGCCTGGAGCATCTGTGCGCCAGCAGATCAGTTCAGCGCGCTCTGGTAGTTCAGCTCCTACCTGAGGATCTGCAAGGGCTTATAAAGAATAATTAATTACTGCATCCTTCTGAGGCAGGGAAGTATTATTACACCCACTTAAGAGACTCCCAGAAGCCCATCTGTGTTTCCATATGTCTGCCGCCTCCTGGGCTATAGCAAGGGAGCAAATCTGGGACCCTGCCGCGACTCCCCACYGAGGTGGCCAGGAGGGTTTCTACTCCCAGCTGCCTCTCCTGCACACAGAGCCACTGCACGGCTCCCTCACGTTCGACTGACTCAGCTTGAGGGCTTGGGCCAAAGATTCAACATTTTTCTCCCCTTGGCCTCGGTTATAAGTCTGTTCGTGTGAGCGGGGCAGCATCAACTCTTCATTGCACACTCCAGGCCTTGTCCTGTCCTGCAGAAGGATGTTCTGCTGCTTTTAGTTTTCCCCTTGGGATCCTTCTGTGCATCTCAGAGAAGCCAAGTGAAGAGAAGAGTGAGTAAATAAAATCAGCAGCAACTTTCCTGGGGACATTTGGGAGTGAGGAGTCCATGGCTCGCTGGCGTTTTTGCTGTTAGGTTCCCAGCAGGGCATGGTTATCTCCGCACGTTCCTGCTTCCAGTAGAAAAAGGTAAACACAGTCGCGAGAGGGAAGTTGCCTTGCCCTGACAGCTGGATTGGAAACCAGTGTTTCAGTGGGGGTAAATGAGGGGAGGTGGCTCGGAGCACGGGAAGCCCTGGGACACTCCTGAGCGTCTTTTATTGAGGGAGGTGGTGGGCCTGCCGTTTCCTCGTGTCTTGTTGCCCATGAGCTGCTACAGGATGGAGATGTTTTTACCGGTCCTGCTGTTCCCAGGCRTTGAACGGAGGAGGATGGGGGCCGTGTGTAGCACCCAGTATACTGTCAGGTCTCGGTGATGGCACCAGGAGTTTGGGGCTGTTAGTACCTGAGGCACCAGACCCGGACACCCTGTCCCATTGGATCCCATATGGAGGGTCAGCACCTGAATAGGTTTGGATCATTTRATCAAAGCATTTCTGCTTAATAATTCCTAAGGAGTATATGAACCGGAGAGCTGATCCATTGGTCGAATCAGCATTTTCAGCTTGGAAATCGCATTGTGGCGTTCTCTGTGATTGTGGGTAATCGTGTGTTTCTATGAGACAGGTTATGATCACTGTAGCAGTAATGTTACTTCCTAATTTGTTTTTAGTCCCCTGGCTGGGAGAAATTTTCTTGGCTGGCCATGATAGACTTTTTATTTTGAGGACTCAGGACACTCAGGTCCTTGTTTAAGCAGGCATTCAAACTTCTGGTTGACTTTCAGGAGGCAGACATCCACCAGCTGGTCTCAGACAGATCTGTGGTCGGGCTTCCAYAGCGGTAGAGCCTACTGAGTCGTTACAGCCTTGTTCTAATGCATATATGCCTATTACTAAGAGGAGACCAGCACTTGGGCTGACATTCTTGAGGCTCGATGTCTGTCTTAGCTATTTAAATTGGCATCCAGATTTCCAGAGAAGCTGAATCCCTACGTTTGCCTCTGAGATTGGAGCCTGCTAGACTCCTGTGCCATCCCTCTCTCTTCAGTCCCTTACGCTGACCCATCATAACATGTGCCCAACCCATCCTGTCTCAACAGTACTGGTCGTGGCTGTTAGGTGCAGAAATATACAGAGCTGGGGTGGACTTAGGTAATAAATGGGGCACCATACAGCAGCGAGAGCATGATCTGCCATAGGAGACTGCTCGACTTGGGTTAAAATCACCGAGATCCACACTTGTCTAGATACTTTTGTAATTGCTTTCAATTCCCATTACAGGCTGGTGTGTATCTATGCTTAGAAATAGTCCCTTTGTGATTTGAGAGCATCATTTTTGTGATTTTGGTGGGGAAACATTTTGTTTATTGCTTCCTGGCTGCACCTGAGACAAATAGCAGCAAGAACTGCCATCAACGCTACATTAAAGCAATTGCACCAGAAGCTGCTCAAGTTCTTTTTCTCTGCAAGTTTTGCTGTAGAGACAATGTTCTTTGAGGTTATTAGTTGCACAGGGAATGTTAAAAGGACATAGACAGAATTTCAGCTGTGGTCTACTTTAACATACGTTTCTTGTACAAATGCCAAAACTGCATAGAAAATTAAAAAAACATTAAAATTAATGCTATGAAATTTTCTCATATAAAGGCAAGGGAGGGCAGGGATGTCTTTTAACCCCATGTAGATTGGCATTTCATCAAGCAATAATCAGCTCCACGTATGTTGACCTGTGCAATTTCAGTTTGAAGAATAAATATGTGCTGGAGTAATTGAATTTTTTGAAGTCTTGTGTCAGGCTCGCCCAGTTTAGGCCCCAGTGTAGGGACGATGCCAGTCGTCAGCCCTTAGGAGGCTGCCGGGGTCACAGGGCGGAGTGGCACGAGGCCCACCGGGGTCAGATGCACGGCATTTCAGGGGACACCAGTTCTGCCGTCGCGTCCTCGTCAGCTGCTTGGGCCGTCCCTTTCCGTCACGCCGATGATAGTGTTGTCACTAAAAATAATGCTGAATTGCTGGTTTAAAAGAAGAAAACTGCCTTGGGGAGGGCTGGGGAAGGATTATTAGCCCCGCCGCGAGGAAGGCTTACAAGAAAGCCAGGATCGATGCGATGTCCGGTGTGGGTAGATGATGGGTCAGCAGGCTTGCGCTTTTTACGTCTCCATCTGTCATTTTTACGACGTGAAGCATCTGCCTGTTCCCCGGGACGTGTGCTGTGCAGCCTTTAAAGGCTTTTGGTCGGGGTGAAGCTGTCCTTACTGGAGCGGGTGCTGCCCGGGGCCCCGAGGTGCAGCGTAGCCCATTAGTGGCAGATGCCCGGTGCTCCTGGGGCAGCCACGATTGCAGAAAAGCCTGGTCCCAAATTCAGTAATTGCTTCTGCTGTGGCTGCCCTATACTGAGGAGATCAGTCACCTTTAAGCAGCGGGATCTTTTATGATACATGGAAGCCCAACCTTTACCAGGGAGACTGTTAAGAGATTTTTGTCATCTCATGATAGGCAAGGTCTGGCTGAAGCGACAGCAACACGATGTTTTCAGAAACCTGTCAGGCACCGCAGTTAATTTATAAAGCCTGTCACCATGGGTGGCTAGATCAGGGTTTTGGCAATACAGAGCTGAAAATCGCCTTTCTCCAGCTCCAGTGCTCCAGACTGGAGCGGAATTAAAAGAAATTCCTCCTGCCGCTCGTTTGCAAAGTGCTCCGAGCGCTGGGAGCTTTGAAAAACATTCCTGCGCCCCAAAAAACATCATGGCGTTTGCCTAGACCTGGTGGGTGCCCGCAAGCACCTGGCGGTGTCCTGCAAGCCTAGGCCACCTGGTCGCCCTTGGCCTGCCCGCGCTGCGTGTCAAATATGTGCCAGGTTTCCACGCGGCGCAGCGGCCCTCCCCGGCCCGGGCTGCGACAGCCTGTCCGTCCTCACTAGCTCTCACGCAGAAGAAATCAGTAACTTGAAAAAAGTCTGCAGCTAGTCCCATCTAATGAGGGTGTCATGGGGCTGCATGGGGTGTCTTCTGCGGCTGCAGTCTGTCCCCTGTCAGCTGTCACAGCGATGAACGGAGGACACGACTCTCCTCCTCTCCATCCGTCAGTCTATAACAACATTACCTTTATTACTTTAAAGGAAAAACCCGTCTCTGTCCAAGTCTGCCGCCTCGTCCTGCCAGGTTTTGYGTGTACAAAAAGATCTCCAGGATAGGGAGTGACTGCTTCTGCTTTGGACAGCCTGGGTTGGGAAAGACGTGGGAGATGTTTATCAATATATTAAAGAGACGGGCCAGGCAAAAATTTAAGCATCTCCTGTGTATTGCTTCAGTAGTGAATTTTTCTTGTCGTTTGATGAAAGTGTGAAGCAGTACTGAAAAATGTGTTCTGTTGAGTCATTAATATCCTCCTCATTTGTGTGTATTCTTCCATAATGGTTCAGTAAAATACACCCTGGGGTAACTTTATGCCATTCTTACATGGTTCTTTAATTTTATGAGTAATTTACATGGAAGGTTGGGGCGGGGGGAGATTTTCAATTGCTTTAGATTTTAATGAAACGTGTCTTTCCTTTGTGAAAGTTGGGGTAGGCATGAAGGCAAAAACAGCGTTGTCTGTTTTTCTCTTTYGCTTAGACTCCTGCTGCTGGCTTCCCAGCTGCTTAGTTTTTCCGAGCATTTAATTTTTTTTCTTCTTCCTTGGGAAAGGAACATTTGCTTCTGGCTGGAGCGACTTTCCCGCYCTTCAGTTAGGGCTCGTTGTTGTTGTTTCTATTTGTTGTTTTTTTTCTTCGAGTAAACAACAGACAGGAAAGCGTATTTGAACGAGAGGTTTTTTTTATACCTCTGGTCCCGTCGTGGATGTGGTTGAGCAGTTAGGGGCTGCGGTCGCTCTGGCCGGGTGACGAGGACGTTGCATGGGCTCCTGCAGATGTCCAGCTCCCGTGGCTTCCCTCGCCCTGCTGCCTTCGGTGCTCTCTTGTGGGATGGAAATCTGGGTTCAGACCCGTGGATGTGTTCGTGTTATGGCTTTTGTCCTTTGTTTCCTGTGCTTTATTTTTTACACCGAGTTTCATTTCAAATGAAATAGAAATTATAAATTCCCATGCTGTTTTATTCTTCAGAATCTGGTTAGGTTTTAATGCCATGATTTTATTTATTTTCTTTCTGTTTTCCATTAAATTCCTAGTTTCTCTTGTGGAACAAAATTCAGTATATTAAGCCAGATTCAGTGACTCCATCAAGCACTTACCAGCTGAATAGGTATTTCTCTATGCATCACAGGGAGCCTGATTAAAAYTGGCAGTTTACAAGAGGGAAATAGAAGGAGGGATCTAAAAAGAGAAAAATGAAAAATTATTTTGTGCTGCTTCCTGAAAGCTTTGGGAAAACGTTCCAAAGAATAGGAGAGAAAAATACTCTGAGCATCTCTTTCTTGAAGCCAGAGTCTCACCTCCCTTTGACGCACCAAAAAAAGTGACCAGGTGAGAGCGTGGTCATTTCTTGCAATATTTCTCCAAAACCCACCAAGATCAGATTTTTGCAGGTATTTAACCCATTGAACAGTGAACCGGAGGCCTCTCTGGCCCCGGGATGTTCCCGTCMCCCGGAGCCAAGCAGCTATTAGTAAACTACTATTTAAACCTACCAGGAGGACTCGGTTGAGATGGGAGAAGCAGATCACCACGCTCCGCAGGCGTTTTCTCGGGAGCATCCTAAACATGAGGTTTAGGAGGGCGCATTCTGGCTCAGCAAAAGCAGGAGAATTTGTTAGCACGTTTGTAAACTAAGAGTTAAGTTAAAAAAAACAAATCAAAACCAAAGAGTAAAGTTGTTTATTTTAAAATTGTCTTGGGTTCAGTTCAAAGTACCACAAATTACTGATTTGTGGTTTATCGTTCGTCTTAACTGAAACGATAGGCTCAGAATCTTTTTTTTTTCTTTTTTAGACCAGCTCTACTTCTTCCTTTGAAAAGCGTCAGTCTCATTAGGAACATGCATTGCTGTGTTACGGTAGTTAAAACTGAATTTGAATGGCTGCATATCCTCTTTCCGAGACCTTTCTCAGTCTTGGTAGCCTCCGTTGCACAGAGCAAGGGAGCCCATGGCTGAGGAATGCAGGTTGTCCCGGACGCCTGCTGTGCTCCTTCCTAGGGAAGTTATGAGGAATCCTTTGGGGATAACTGTGGCTTTGCGCTTGGGGCAGAAGCGGCAGTATTTGATTGAGCGCGCTCCAGATCAGCGCCAGCTTGAGGTACGGTTTCCTTCCCGTTAGCGAGGTTGTCGCTAGACCAGAAAGCTTTTCTGTTCAGAGCCCCATACGCAKATTTTTCCACCTTCTGAAAAAGCAAATTAAAAAAAAAAAAATCCTTTTGATTTGGTAAGGTTTGAAGATGTCTCTGAAGCGTACCGTTCTGGAGTGCCTTTGGAGATGTTTGCTCAGGGTTTTGTAAAAGTAGCCAACGTTAGCCACAGCATTACGTTTCATTTCCTTGCGCTACAGCCTAAGAAAGATGCCGAAAGCCCTTGTGCCTTGCTTCCTCCTATAAATCTCCRGCTTGGCCTTCGCCCCGAGCACCGCGCGCTCTCGCTGCCCTGGTCTCGGCGGCCACGCCGCAGCGGTGGTGGGAAACGCTCTTCCTCCCGCGTGCTGTTGTGAGGCGCCGTGGCCGGGATGACCAACGGCACTGCTGCTTCCCCCTGCCACCGGGCAGAGCCACCTCTCGGGGCTGAGGCGTTCCTCTAGGCCCCGCAAAGGTATTTCCCAGGGGTTTTTAATAATTTTAAGCTAAATAATGTTTCCTGTTGATTCCAGTAGATCTTTTCCTCTCCTCACAATGTCTGCACGTTTTTTGTGATCTTGCAAATTATTGGTTTAAAAAAAAAAAAGTAGTATTTTTAATTAGAAATATTTTTCTTTCTCTCTGGTTACTTCTTCTTTAAAACTATTTTGTGTTTTCCATCGATTGATGAGGCTGTGGCCATGACTAGGAGCTGGCTATTTGGGTGCAGATGCCTTTGCCTCCTGCGGCCCGCGGTCACRGGCAGCCCCGGCGCTCCCTGCCGCCTGGCGTGCCATCCCACCAACCCACCCAAGAGCCKCCGGCAGGGTTTCCAGGCCAGGTGGGACAGGGTAGTGCCAGGTGGGCTTCCTCCTTTCCATCTCCTCCTGCCCTTGCCAACCCCTGGGGCGATGCCGGCGTGCCGCGGGGCCAGACGGCTTTCTACACGGACACCTTCAGGGATGAGGTGAGATGCCATCCAGAGCCAGTGGTAGCTGATGCAYGGAGACATAACCTTATGTTTCAGTAAGTGGAAAATGTCACTTTTGGATACTGTCGTCTCTCCAGAGGTGATTTCTTCCGTAGCTTCATCCTGGCAGGGCTCGTGGTGGAGCACCTCTCCGCAGCACTTGGGTGTAAGGCAGTGAAGGGAGGACCAAGGGCCTCATGAACCAGGTCCTGGCRTTCTGCGCCGGGGAAAAACACTTGTACTGCAGCTTGGGGAGACCTTGGAGACTCGTTGGACCTAAACGAGCTGCCTCTGTGAGACAGARTCTCTCCTCAACACCAAAAGCTTCAGGAGTTCCCCTGAGCAGGATATTTATGATGTCAATATTTAATGTGGTTCAAGATGCCAATTTATTACATGTTGAGTATAACAAGTAGGGCAAGAGCTAGAAGTTTGTGGTTCACAAGAAATGATGAAGCTGGGCTCTCTGGTGGCACTCTGATGTACGGTGAAAACAAAAATTCTTGGATGTTTTGTTTTTTTATTTGTTGTAATGAAACAATATATTTCATTCTGACTTCAGTTATGTAAACCTTTGGTGAAAAGCTTACGTTAAAAGCAGAGGATGTCATTTTAGAAATTATTTGGAAAGGAAACATCAAAATATTTCATTTCAGTAATGACAGTACTGGATGTTTCAGCATTATGGACATATTTTGCTTCATTTCTCATTCTAAGCAAAAATTGTCACCAAAGTTTTTCCCAAACCTTTTGATTTGTGTGAAGAACATGTTTACCAGCAATAATCTGTTTCAGTGAAAAAATTCCAAAAGCTTTAAATGAAAAGAGGGAGTCTCCATTTCTGAGGTATGGCTTTCTTGCCTGCTCCCTTCCTTTTAGTGGTTCACAGARGTTGTTGATATGAAGAATTCAGTGGCTGTTGTTTAATTGGTTTTTTTTGTTTTTTTTTTTAATAAGCTACACTGGCTTCAGATTTGCTGAGATGCAGTGGCACCATTAAGCCAGACAAAATGCTTTGCTTTGCCTGATTTTCAGAGAAAGGATAGAAAATTAAAACCACTTTTATATGAAAAAAAATAAAATAAAAGCAGAACAGATGAGCGTATCTTAATCAAAGATGCAAAWTGAGGCATTTCATCATTTGCATGAAATATCCATATTTATAGATCGCTGATGCAAACGGTAGCACAGAGGCCAGGTGGCTCTGCCGGGCTCCGCCGTACCCCGTCTGCGGTGCAGGAGAGGCGGTGCACCTTGCCGCCCCTGGCCGCCAGCGTGAGAGGAGAAGACAGCCATCGCTTCCGAACGAGCACTGCAGATAGCTCTTGACGACGACGACGTCTTGCCAGCATGAAATATTTTGCAGTTGAAAGCTATTTCGGGCTGTGCGCAATTTCTTTCCTGTGTCGTTAATGTCCATCAAGGGATCTTTTTGATTCAATAGTCCTTGAGCAGCATGGCCCTGTACTTAACTTGCTGTTGGCGAGACATAATCTAGCAACGTTTGGCCGTTGCTGTACTTCTGTTCTCCTGCACTGTCTCATGCTTCTCTGTACAAGAGCACTGGAGCTCCACTTTACGGAGAATCATCCACAAATCTCTGCTGAGCAACAGACCCCTGGAGTATATTTGTCTTTCTGCAGCTTTCCTAAAATAGTGGCAATTGGGGACAGTGATAACAAACTTTTTACCTTTTAACACTGGAAATGAATTAAACTTCACTGAGACTGTTTCAGGCCCTGGAAAAAGACCTGTTCAGTGCCTCCAACTGATGCAATGCAACCAAATTTTCCTGAATGTTGGTGCAAAGTTCTTCTCAAACTTTTCGATCATAATCCAAGCTCTCTCTTTAAAGACTGTTAGATGTTACTTGTATTACAGCCATGTCTAGAGACGTAAAGGAAGATCAAGCCTGTGCTATGTCTTATACAAACTCAAAGGAGGGTCTGGACCCGAGACTGTGGATAGACTCTTGAGTTTCTGTAGTTGAACCTGGGAATTGCACTCCAGCCTGCTATTCCTGGGAAGTGCTCTGGCCACTAAACTACTTAAACTGTTCAGGTTGGACCATTGGCCTTTCTGAAATGAGGCAACTGTCCATGGGATGTGTGAGCCCATCACTTTGTCATGGAGGTGCTTGTTCCACCTAGTAGTCAGCTCCCATCGGGGACAGAGGTGCTGCCATTGCCAATCTGGACTTCCCGCGGGGTTTCGCTGGGACCGAGGAGCTTTGCCAGAACGGATCTGGTGATAGCAGAAGCTGTAATGCAAGCGCCATGACAAATATAAGGTCAAAGAAGAGACATGCTGTAAACAGGCTGCTGCCGAGCGTTTTTAAAATAGTGGCTTCGGACTTTGGGATATAAATTCTGTGTCAGTCCTGTCTGACATGCATTCATCTTTGTTTTATCTGGACCTTTCTCCCTGCCCCAGAAATCTTGCAATATAAATAGGTAAGATAAAGAATGGGTAGGAGATATATTATTATGCCATTTTATAGGAAGGAAATTGAAGCATAAAAGCATTAAATTATTTATCCAAGCTCCCTCTGGAAGTCTGCGCAAGAGCCAGGATTGCTGTAACCCGTCTTTCTTTGAACTGTTTCTCAAAATAAAAGGTTGGGATTCTGGCTCTATTGAAATCAATAGGAGTTGCTTTTTATTTTTGTGGATGCTGTCATTTCACATAAGTGCTTAGCAGGGCCTCCAGCCGGTGTAAGTGTTCTTCCATTCAGAAAGGTTTTCCTTCTGTTTTTCAGACCTCAAACAAATGGAGGGCATGTTTGGRCACACAGAGCCACATACATTTTGCAACAAAAGCTTGTTTTCTAAATGAATTTACCTCATTGGCTGCAGCCTGTTTCTTCATTGGTGGCATCTTATTATTTTAGTGCTCATGTTTACACCCCATATTGGCTTTCAA
Source organism: Apteryx rowi (assembly GCF_003343035.1). Taxonomy (NCBI): domain Eukaryota; kingdom Metazoa; phylum Chordata; class Aves; order Apterygiformes; family Apterygidae; genus Apteryx; species Apteryx rowi. Next base: position 2,255,489 of record NW_020451260.1, read on the forward strand.
ATAAATTATTGACGTGAAAGAATTCTTCATAAGTTTTGATTTTTCTTAGATTTTCTCCCCAGTGCAGATGGTCACAACAGACCTACTCCCCCCTCCATATACGGTCTTGTGGCTTTCCTGCCCCAAGTGCAGCCCTTGGTGCTGTGCAAGAAACCATTTCACGTATTTCTCTCCGAGTCTAGTAGCAGGACTAACGGCCAATAAATTCCTCAAAACAGTTCAATTCCTACAGTCAGGGCAAAATTCTTAGAACTGTGCACTGTGATGTATGCTGAATATTTTTGAAAATCTGTCAATAAGCATGAGAATGGAAATGCTGGGTACTGAAGATACTTTTTAATGTCTCTGCATTAATTAAGAACCTGCACAGGAGCTGAGCTTTGTCTGCAGCTGCCACTATTTTACAGTTATCTGGTCAAGCATTTCTTTGTGGAGAAGATAACACCATGCCCCCACCTGCATCTTGTTCCGGACTTTCTAGAACTTCCTTTGCAAGGAGATCATTTCCCCCCAAAAAAAGGCTTGGCTTCTATTTTGGTTTAATTTTTTCTTCTGTCACAGATCTACTGAATGACTCTGAGCAGGCCAGTGACACTTGGACATCCTATGCGCAATGTTTAGAAAGAGGATATGAGTGATTCCTCTCTTACAGCTGTTCTGAGGATCCATAGTAATGTCCATAAAACACTGAGATCTCTGCAAGGTGACAGTGGGAAGAGAGGAAATAGTAATGAATTCCATATCTAAGTTTGTCACTTAACCCTTCTCACTAAAAATATCCTACAAAACAAATATGCTTTGTATGTCGCTTTGCTTTACCTCTACTATGGAGTCGTGTCATCCCTGGAAATCCAAGAAAGCTGCTGTATGAACAGTAAAAAATTTTGTCTTCCGGGGGAAGTCAGGGAAGGCAAGCAGACAGAGACATTTTTGCAAGGAGGATGCTTTGCTGCAGCAGGAGTGGTACTCCAGTGAGGAATGTTATATGTGAAGCCCCAATGAAGAGAAGTAATTTACTGGAAATTGTTGTCCTTCAAATAGGTCAAAAATATAGCCAGGCAAGGTCTATGTATTCCCATCTAGTTCTGTAATTGTCCTGAAACAAATATAGCCTTCTTTGCAGGCACTTTCAGGGCACTGTCACTAGGAAAACCAAAAAACAGCGAACCGTGAGGCCTGCCATGGAGCCTCCTGGGTTGGCAGTAGTGCAAGGAAGGCTTGGTGTGATCCCTACTCCATGTATGCGCTCGGGGGTCTCTGGCTGCACACAGATCCCTTGAGTTGTCCGTCACACCCATTCCTCTCCCTGAGCTTTGGAGGCCTCTGCCCATCTCGGCCTCTGAGTCCAGTTGCTCCTTTCCCAGGCTTCTGAAAAAGGTCGCAGTAGATGAACGGAGGAAGATGTATTTCCAGATCTCCTGCTGGGAGGCAGTAAAGAAGGCCCTAAGGAGGCAATTTCCTTTCCCTGCAGAATTCAGAACCGAACCACCGGCATGATTTGGTGACACAAAACCTGGTCCCCATGTTCCTTAACAAAACTGGAGGATATTAGATTAACGCATCCGTCTGTGGCATACAACTGGGCACCATGTGAATAGGTACAGAAAAAACTAATGAAAACCAGAAGATCCTTTGAAAATATAAATGACAGCTCCTTCCAAAACCCGAATCCAACACCAACTCTTGTGGAGAGCACTGGAGGCATCCAGAGTAGTCCTGCCAAACAACTGTCATGTCTTCTAACCATGCACAGTGCGGGGAAGCAGCGTTTCATTATGTTAATAATTACCCTGCCTGCAGGCTTTCTGAAGCTGCATCCTTCGGTACGGCATGGCACCAGATTTTAATGAAATATCGTTAAAGCTGTTAACTACAGAGAAAGKGGGGGGGGATCAGAGACGTAATCAAAGTATGCACTCTATTATCAATAACTGCAAGTGGCTTCATAAATGTTTTACATTCAAAATGTTTTCGGTGCAGATCAGCACAGAACCGGCTGTTTAAAAGAAAAGTGAAGTGTAATAACAAGAACATTTTAATCGTTGCATCTCATTATAGAGAATGAATCACTAGGAAAAAATGTTATAAAAGAGCAGCTTTCATAAAGGAAATGGCTAGCCTGGCACAGAGTTTGAGACCAAGGAAATATAAGTCAGAATTAAGAGGCATGAGATAGGATGATTGTTTATTTTTAGTACCRTGCTGCAGAGAAAAGGAGGAAGTAGAGAGTGAGATGAGTTTGGCTTAGTGAGGTTGGCTGGAAGAAGATGATGCTGAATTTGGTAGAAAAGGAAAGGCCAAATCCCATAAAGGACTTAAAAGCAACAATAAAGGACTCCACCTGAGACGCTGCAGTGATGCAGCTCAGGCACTTCAGCCCAAGCTCCAAATTCAGACTCCTGATACGGTGCATGGGAAGAGTTGGGTGCCTCAGAAAGGCAGTCCAAGAAGTACGCATGCTTAGCCAGGAGTGCTTGGGGCTATCTAGGAAACGTTAAATACGATCCCGACCAGTGCTTTGGCAGTCTGTGCTGCARAATGTGTACATCTCTATCATGAGGTAGCCTGAGTCTTGTGCCTGTCTCACCCGTGCTTCCTACATGGGGGATGACACCCTGGCTCTCTGGCAAGGGRATCCAGGCAGGGCAAGAACAGACCCAGCCTCTTCTTAGGCCGGTTTGTAAAATCAGCTTGTGCTAAGTAGGATGGTAAAACCAAGCCTGCAGTTGGGCTAAAATAGTTTAAAAAGAGAGGATGGATAGCTTTTCACTTAGGTTACAGAGTCAAGATGCTAATCCCAAGCTTATATGTCTACAATATTTCTTAAAAAAAAAAAAAAAAAAAAAAAAGAGTAGGGATAACTGGTTTTATTTTCCTTATAAAAGCTTGGTGGGGAGTGCTCTCTCCTAGGAAGATTTGATGCGGAGGTTTAATACCCTTTTTTTAAATGCCCCCTTCTATCTGAAGGGATTCAGCGCATGAACACTTTGAATGGTGCTCTCTGTATCGGAGCATCCTGGCTATTGAGCTGGAGGTTCATCTGGACGGGTGGGTCTCCACTCTCATGCTTGAACATGAAGCACAAGGCAGCAGAAATCAAGACCCCTGGGACCGGAGGGAGAGAAAGCAAGTAGGGCTGTTGATCCTTTTGCCACATATCTGGGCATTCAACTTCAAGGAGGTGTTTGGCCTCTGTTTTCTTGTCCAAGGGCTGCAGTACATACTTATGCATCAATGAACCTTAGAGCCCGAGACCTCAGCCCATCAATAGTTTGGAATGAAAGGTCAGTCAGTGTCTTGTGCTAGAGCTAAATGCAATGTTCTTGATGTGTACTTAACCCTGCACATGCCGGAGAGGTCCCTCAAGGAGTTTAGGTGCTTCTCCCCTGAACTCTAGCAGGGCTGAGGTCTAAGTTGGGCATGGCAGTCCTGGGTGTGTGCAGAAGGCAGAACTTCAGAAACTTAAGAAAATTTCAGGCTTGAGAGGGCTATTTAGGATGTTGAAGCAGTTGCCAAGCAATTTTTGACATAGTTGCCCACAGTCCTATTTTAGGCACTGGCATCTTTGTTATATCTTATTAAGTGTTATTATCAAAATGTTACKTGAACAATAGCAAAGAGGAAATCAATGCAAGAAGAGCAAAGGCTCATGAGAGTAGAAACTGTGCTCCTGCACATTGCAAGGCYAAGCTGACTACGTGCACATCAGATTTTACGCAGCTGAAACCAGTGGTCCCAGTACCAGCGTCTCTGAAGAAGGGAACGCGTTCCCTGCAGTACTGCAGGGCTGGCCCTTGGGACGCCTACAGCAGATCAAACGTAAGGACCCTGCGAAGAGCGCGCTTGCAGCACCGCCTGCGTGCAGCTGTTTACCCCRTTGCGGCAGGATCGGACACCCCGAGTGACAGCTAACATTAGTAGTTACAGAAGGGCAGTTAATGTGCATTTCTAGAACTGACACTGAAAAAAAGTAAAGCATTTGACCATTTCTRGCTTGGGGCCCGATCCCCTTTCCTGCTACTGAATAGGAGTAATTCCACCAAGTCGCCCGATGGTACAAAACTGGCGTTTGCGAGAGTAGCATCAAACTCCTGGTGAGCAGTTGCCGTAGCTCGTATTTCGGGAGAAGTCCGAGGTCCCGGAGCAGTCTTGGGGGGAGCAGGAGGACATTCTCAGAGGAACAGAGGTTTCTGGAATACGTTTAAGCATCATAAAAACAAGAGAACTTGCCATTCTTCTGGCCATCCTCTTTCTTCTTTTCCTTCTTCTTAGAGAGGAATGCTGTTAATTGTAGAAGACTGACTTTTATAAGAAACACGGTTTAATATCCTGTTTTAATGGAATGTAAAACAGTCCTACAGCCTCTCTGCTATTAAAAAAAAGTATTTAGGAAAAAGATTTAAAACTTCATGCCAATTTTCACTAGATTATTATTTGACAGAAGGGATCAGGAGAGATTATTAAATGCTTTGCGCTGAAAATATTGAGAGTTAAAGCACATTAGAACGCCTGTCGGAAATACTGAAAGACAATGAAAAGGAAAGCTGGAGGAAGAAAACAAAAATATTTTAAATAAGTCTGTCTATGCTGCAGCTAAACTTGAGGTGGTGGGTGATGGAAGACTACCTGTGCGTTGCTGATGCCCCCCCCGTTTGGGAGCCTCTTGGTAATTCATAGCTCTGCGGCTGGCGTCTGCGCGAAGGGACCGAGCAGCAGAGCGCAGGGTCAGCCGCTCTTTGGCTATCGCCTCTCACAAAACAGCTACAGATTTACCAAAGAGAGCCGTTATTGTAAAACCGCCTGGTAACCCGGATGCAACTGTGCAGAAAGCCTGTTGCAGGAGCAATTCTGCTATCCGTCGGCTGCACAATAGCTCCCGAGTTTGTTTTACGCCGCAGCGCGCTCGCTATTGAAAACARAAGGGTGCTATTTTGCGTGARAGATYTTCAGRAATCACCTTCTGCTTGGCCTGTGCGTTTTTGCCACCCRCKTTTGCCCGAGTTCRAGGTGAAGGCRYRGGGAGTCTCCYCTCGGAGCTGGGCCCCCRGCGGGAGCCGCTTCCCGGGCAGSAGCTGCGGGAGCCCCGCGCGTCCCTGACGGCTCTTAGCTCTGTTGGGATAACTAGTTTAAGCCGACAGCGAAAGCACGATACAGCTGCTGTGCAATAATTCGCGTTCACAGCGAGGCTGGAGCACGGGAAGATACAGCGTGCGTAACGAGCRGTGACCAAGCGTTGTTGCTTTCGCGGTTGTAACGGGTTGGTTTGCGCTGCCGTTTGAGGAGGAGTTAYGGGTTTCTTCACCCGCCATCGTCATCTTGTGTCTGAGCAGCCTCAGTTTTGCATTTCATAACGATCTCTACTTAAGACTAAACCTGTCACAYTGCTATATCTCAGAACTAATCAAACCAGTTAACGTTTTCAAGGAATGGGTATTTTAACGCGTTCGTTGTAGTTACTTGGTTTATAAGATGGCTTTGTTAGGGTCCTTTCGTTTTGGTAAGTGCTGGACATTGTACAAACACAAGAATATTATTTAAGAGCAAAACTGGAACTGGGTTTTAATATCAGAGCTTATAYTCCTGAGGCCTGACTTGTAAGGCCATATTTGGGTTTTTGAATCGTAGACTGGTTGAGGTTGGACGATGGGAGGTCTCCAGCCTGGCCTCCTGCTCGGAGCAGGACAGCTCTGGTTGAGAGCCAGCTGTTCCGGTGCTATGGGCCAAGCAATATGATTTTGTGGGATCAAACCCATGGCTTTTGCTCTGTGCTGACCTGTTTCTGTGACCCTTGTGGCTCTCTGGGAGCAGCGGAGGAGGCCACGTTCAGCGCGGCGCTCGCTGGCGGAGCTTTCCGCCCTTGCGCATACCTGTGTCTTTTTTTTCCCAAGTTTGTYGGTTTGTGCTGGTGAAGTGCTGTTCCCGTGGAGGTTGCTCTTTTGAGGGCGGTGAGAGAGTGATTTCCCTGCTTTTTCCATAGGGTGTCTTCACCTGGATCTGCAGCGTATCGACCATTTGTCTCGAGGGCACGAACCTGTTGCTTGCATTAGAAGCTTGGGCTAATTATTTCCAATAAATTAATATTCGAGATGAAATGCAGCCCCTGAGCCGAAGGCTTCTTGGGAGCGTTGAGATGGTTCGGGGCTGAGCAGCCCGGGGAGGTGGKTGCGTTTTGGGGAAGGCGGCATGGGCTGAGCGGTGCGTTGGGGCCCAGAGAGCRAATCGATGGTGCAGGAGCAGAGCTTTTACTCAATCAATTTCTTTTTACGCAGTGCAAGTTCCAGGGCCGGTAGAAAACCTGCGGGCTGTATCTACTTCACCTACCTCGATCCTTATTTCCTGGGATCCCCCTGCCTATGCAAATAGTCCGATTCAAGGTTATCGGCTCTTCTGCACCGAGACGGCGACTGGAAAAGAGCAGGTGAGCAGGGACCGGAGCAGCTGTGCTTTTCTTTCGGGGATGTACAAGCCTATGCTTCCAAAAAACACATCGGCAAATGGGAGGGGAAGGAGAGGAAGTGTCCAAACAACAACTGTGGCTTAGGAATTTAAAACCCATTGACCGTGGATATTTGTGTGCTTTGACAAATTTGAGGTATATCCCGTCRGGTCTCCAGAGCACGGTAAAGGCTTGAAACACGAGGATTTACATGTGCAGACTAGGCAAATGTTACACAGACCTGGTAATAATGGAGAGAGACCCTGGTTGTTGCCTTTACGGTGCCACAGACCRCAAGACCCTCTGGGAAGGAGATTGGCCCACTCAACTGCAGCACTTAGCAGCAAGGTTTAGGCCAAATAACACCAGTATAAAATGGGTTTGGGAGGTAGAAGAGGCAGCGTACTTATATTAACCATTCCCCAGCTTTACACTGAAATTTCCAAATAATGCCGAATGCCATTTCAAGACCCTTTAGATTTTCCCCTTTATGTCATGCAAAACTGTCAAGACATTGATGGAAGTTTGTACGTGTGATCCCTGGAGAAGGTAGTTTTTAATTGCTTCTTGTACCTTCTCTTAAGGCTATGGTACAAGTGTAAAATAATACAAATCCAGACTCGGAAAGATGCATTTTCTCTCCAGATTGAAAGTGCTAATAGTAAAACTTCCTTCTGATGCTGTGCATTTAATTTTGGTCCTAATTCTGCGATAAGAATATGCTTTTGTGTGGCAAGCRAGTGAGGAAGCCTTGCTTTCTGTAACCTGTAAGCAGTTCAGGCTGTTTGCACTGACCACTTACAAACTATTATTTTATAGGAATGCTGCAATAGTTGTATGGACTAGCTCTGTGGGTGGAATAAGGTTTAAATAAGTTTTTAACGGAGGACAGGGTAGGGAACATAGCAGAGTCTTGCRTTTTTTCTAAACCGACCCAGCCTACTATTAATAACTGTAATAATCACAGGCCTCAGAAATCCTGTGGCAGGTGTTTCAGTAGTCTTGCAGGAAGTTTTGTWCGGCCCTCATTTATCCCTTTGCTTGCTTCATTTTGCTTTCTTCTTTTCTCCAAAATTCCCCTTTGACCCTTTGCCTTTATTTTCTTCTTTCTTTTATCTTCTTTTATTTTCCTGCTGTGTACCTGTGGAGTGGGAGCGATTGGTTTAACCAAAATAAGTTTTCTCCTGTGCCTTTAGTAGTGCCTTAAATAACTAAACAAAACTTTGAAGCCCTGAAATCCACCGTATCCTGAACCCCATGTGAAGCTCTAGAGACATGTACTGAGAACTGAGCTGTAACAAGCAATTCTGTTACAAATTACCTTTTATACCAACTTAAATAAGGATTTAGCTTTACTTCTTAAAGAGTGAAAAGCTCGTCTCTAATCCGCTCATCCCTCGGCATCGCTGTCATACTCACTTTAACGTTCCCACGTAGTAACAGTTGATCGTTTCTCTGTGCTCAGAATATCGAGGTCGATGGGCTCTCCTACAGGCTGGAAGGGCTGAAGAAATTCACGGAGTACACCGTGCGCTTCCTGGCCTACAACCGCTACGGCCCCGGCGTGTCCACCGAGGAGATCACGCTCACGACGCTTTCCGACGGTAAGTTCAGGCCGGGAGGTCCCGGCGTGGACCGGGGGCGAAGGGAGGCAGATGCCTCCTGCAGGCTCCATTTGTCCGTTCCCATCGCGTGACGCTTTCGTCCAGGAGCCGTGCCAGTGCAAAAGCTCCTCTAGCCCTCTCTCTTTGGAAGACACAGCRATGAAATGGGAAGTTTATTAAATTTGCAGGATTCCTGCAGAGAAATATGAGATTCGGTATCTACCTGCAGTGGTACCCAGTGAGCTAGTGATCATCTCCAATGATAACTGCTTCAGTTCATTTTTCCTATATCAAATTATCGAGGTAGTGTACTGCAGTCTTTATTTTCTCCTCAATTTAGGCACAGGTATCAGGCTTTCAATAGCAAATTTTATCTGTTTTATTATAGCTGCATTTGAATAAAAGCTGCCTAGCTTTTCCTTGTATCTCAAACACTGGACTAGAAAATGTGCCTGTGTTTCAATTTCTGCTCAGTCACGATGGTTGCACTGTCATTCCTCCCAGAGCCTGCACTGTGCTTCGTGCGTCTTGCATGCTCCAAGTGATAAATTGAATTTTATTTTGAATTCGGAGGCACTTAGTTGTGTCTAATATCAAAAACTTCTACATGCCTGACTCCTGTTGAAGTCAGTGGGTCTGATCGCCATAGCTGGCTAAAACAGACATAACGTTATTGAAGTCATTTGGTCTACAAAAGTGTAAAAACCATCCAAATGAAAGGCAAATTCTCTCCGTAGGATTTGTGCATACAAAGCCCAGGATTTCTGTCAGTCAGACCGTGCTGATTTCTCTGAAGAGAGTTTTTGCTGCCAGACGGTTCTTACTATTTTTAGAAGGAAACAGAGTCCTACCAGTTAAAAGAGAATAACTGATGCTTACTGCGGGGATAAAGATTAAATGGAGTGATGAGAGTTTATAAACTAGCAGCCAGATCCAAACGCAGTTCGATGTAATTACTTCCGAAATCGACAGTGACGTGCCAGTTGTAAGATAACTGGGACCTATAATTGGAGGAAATAGAAAGCTCTAAAAGGGAAGGTTAGAAGATTTTTATCCATGCCAGCGTTTTGTTTAAAGGATATGTAAGAGATTTCAACTTAAGCTTTTAAAGTGAGCATTGCAGACAGTTTATTTTCATTCTGACAAAAATTTTAAAGTTTTTTTTCATTCATGTTAATAAATGAAGGTGTATGGGTGTTCCAGTTGCCCTGTCCTGTGTTTGGATCACTGACTTAAGGTCACTTGCATGGCAAAAAATGTTTATTTTTACCTTTGATTATAAAATCTGGGAATAGGCAAGAAATGTGCTGCTGTGGGCTTCAACTATCTATGTAGATAGGTGTTTCTGCGCCCAGAAGTGTGACCTGTGCTAAGCAGCATATTCTTGAACACTGCCCGGCATGCCAAGTAACCCAAGACGGTGCTACTTCAGCTGCAGCACGTAACACAGATACTGTTGGTACTCTCCACGCTGTAGATAGGTGCTACAACAAAATGTTGGAACAGAGAACCAGGGTGTTGGAGTTTCGTCCCTTTGTATTTACAAATTTTTATCTAATTTTATTATAAATGTAGTAACCGTCCCTTGTCATTGTGCCCAAAACAACTGAAATCGTTGCATAAGGTTAAGAATGAGAGTTGTATGTCTGATTGTTTGTCTGCCTGGTGACCCAGTACTTCCAAATGCTATGTCTGATCAACTGAAAAAATCTGTGTGAACTTCTAGGCAGCATTAGTGGAGGCTCTATAGATCTTGGAGCAAATCAGAAGACAAGGGAGGTGTCACGGCATTGCAAAGCTCTGACATTTGTTTAATGTAGCTACAGCCAAGAGCACTTTGGCGGTCATCTCTGGGTTGCACAAGCGGCTGGTGACACCCATGGAAATCGTGTCCTCCCTCACTGCCGCCCGCTCCCTGTCGAGGTGCTGGTGTCCGAATGCTCCCGCGCTCTGCAGCTCACCGCCAGGCTGTGTGACCTCGAGAGGAGCAGAAGCGGGGAAAGCACGTTCTGAAAGGGTGTTTTAGGTTGAGCATTTAGGTCCAAGCCGCTGGCCATGGGACTGCCTTGTTGGCCAGTGTCAAAAGGGACAGTGCTCTTGAGCCAGGCAGGAGTGGAGAATTCGTGGGGAATGTAAAGTGCTTCAGAGAGCGTTTCAGAAATGTCTCTGTGTCTCCAAAGGTTGAACCTGGCTCCCCAAAATTTAATTTGGAAATAAAGAACATGGGCAGGGAAGGAAGGGGCGAGGGGCAGACAGACGTGGAGGCTCGTGTGTGGGAGGAAAGCCAGAGGAGCTGATGAGTGCTGTGGGCAGCGGGGGTCTGTGAAATGAGCCCGGTATGGCATGGGGAAGCAAAGGGAGAAGCCGCTCCAGCCTGAAAAGGCACATCTGGCCGCTCTGGGTTGGGGCACCAGAGCCCTGGGCTTGGGACAGGAGTGGAGGAGTTTGAAGCCTCTAAAACAGGGACCCTCAAAGAGTGACATCGGGGCCAGCATGGAGGGGCCAAAGGAGCAAGCGGGAATCCGGGTGCCCGGGGCCAGGAGCGAGAAGGCGGGGAGTTCCTGGATCTGTCGCGCTATTTTAGTCTATGGTATTCCAGACTGTCGTTGCGATGTCTTCAGCAGAGTCATCTGCAATCCCCACAGCTCATTTGGCGCTATTATTTTACATTTGACACCTCTGCAAGCTTTTTTCAAGTGCTACTTATGTCTACCCATCTAATTCAGTTTTCCGTTGTAATACAGACTGGATCTTGGCAGAATAAATTACTTCACACTTATAATTATAAAAACAAAAGGAAAACAAGTGAAAATGAATATTTTGCATAATGTATGTAGATTTAATTCACACTGTGAAGTGTAGAACTGTGGCCCAGTACTCCACTTTGGTTTTAAATGTCATCATAAGTGAGAAAGGGAGAGATTGTTATTCATGAGCCTGAAAATTATCCTCTGCAAGTGTTTCAGAATGCTTCACCTGTCTGGGAACAAAAATCRTCGCTAAAGAGAAGGKTTTTGTGAGACTATTCCAGAAAACAGGAGTGGAATGTGGTGTATAGGTGCCCTTGTTTTGGGAATCTGTAAGAAAACAGCATTTATTTTCCTGTTTGTTTAAGCTGAAGTCTGTTCTGCAATGAAGTCGGTTGGTTCCAGCCTGCCCATGGTTCACAGGTGCCTTTCAGGGGCGAGTGGTTGGGTGTCCTCAGTGCGGTCTCTGCGTTATTAGCCAGTTCCAGTTTTGATGGCCAGTGGGTGAGTGAAGTTTGGAGTTATTCCTTCCAAAAGCCTTCTTGGAGAGGCTGAGTGGGCAGACAAGCGCGATAGAGGTCATCCTGTGGGTGACCACGAATGAAGGCAGACAAGCACAATAGAGGACATCCTGTGGGTGACCACGAATGAAGGCAGACAAGCACAATAGAGGACATCCTGTGGGTGACCACGAATGAAAGCAGACAAGCACAGTAGGGGATGTCCTGTGGATAACCATGAATGAAGGCAGACAAGCACCATAGAGGACGTCCTATGGATGACCACGAATGAAGGCACCTTTGCACTCTAGGACGTTCTTTCGTTCTGCCTTTCTCTAGCAAGCTGCCTAAAACAGCATTCTGCATTGCAGCTAAGCTTCTCTGCTCCTTCTCTAATGCTAACTTGTTCTTTAATATCTAGGAGATGTTCGGAAACTGGAATGCCGCAGGGCAAGTACAGTTAAGCAAGTGTCTGTTAATGTTAATTTTGTTCTTTCAGATCCTTCCCCCTGCCCCCAAACCAAGTGATCCACCCAAACCCAGGGCTTTTAAAGCCCACACAGCAGTCAAAGTGCAGAAGGGTGAAATGAAGGATTTGGAGTGAAAGAAGAGAAGATAGCGCTAGGGTATCTTTTCATCCTTTTTTTTCGGGGTCTACCTGGAAGCGTTTCAGTCTCCGGCACAGAGAGCAGCTTCGGCTGTCTGGAGCGGCTGGGGCAGGAGCCGGCGTTTCTCCAGCCGCGAGCGAATAGCGCAGTGGTCCGAGCTGGCGTGTGTGCATTCATCGCAGCGGAGGAAGGAGGCACCCGACACAGGGAAGCTGTAACTGGTAGAGCTTGAGTCTGCAAAAGCAAAACTTACTGCAGCTGCTTTTTTACGGCCCTGCAGAGACCGTTCCCGAGGTTAAGGCCCGTTCTGCCAGAGGGAGCACGACAAAACAGCGAGAAATAACTCCTGCGCGGGATTGCTAACAGCCTACACAGACAAGAGAGACAAAGACATGTAATCCATCCTGCTTTATAGGTGGAGAGAGAAAGGAAGGAGAAAGCCGGTAGGTCAGCGTATCCGCATCTCCCTTCCCGGCAGGTGTCGTTTCTGCTGCCGCCAGCAGTGCTGCCGCGCTCGGCTCCCCAGCCGGCAGCCCCGGCCCACGCGCTCTGCACAGCTTCTGGCCTGCGATCCCTCCGCCACCTTCGCTTGAGGGTTGGCAGGCCTCATCAGTCAGGATCAAGTGCTGGAAAAAAGTCAGAAACTGGGTTTCCCAGTTCCTGACTAGGGCTTTTGCCTCTGGACGAAAATATAACGAATAGCACTTTGCTTTTCACGACCAGCTCCGTTTAGTTTTTGCTTCGTGCTGTCTTCGTGTCCAGGTCCATGGAGATGGGCACTTCTCAAAGGGGAGCCATCTTCGGTTTTCTAAAAACTAGTCTGAAACAGAACTGAAAGTCAAAAGTGATAGAAAAGGCTTGAAGATTGGTCTATCTGAATTTCCTTTCTGCTTGTAAAAATGACAGGGTCGTTTTTAARTCTCCCTCTTAAGAGTGTGTCTGTGCTTGAGTGGATTATTTTTTTCCTGGGCGAATCCTTGGCCTTAGAGTGTATGACATGGTATATAGTTTCACAAAAAAGCCTATACTGTTATTTCCCTGCAGGTCTGTAGGCAGAAATTGTCCGTGAAGCTCTGGGATCTAATGTATAGTCCAAGAAACATACCCCAATCAAAGGGATTTAGTATGGCTCTTCAGTTCCACAAACGGCAAAACCCCAGACTTTCACAATTTACCGGATCAAGGAAAATACTGTATCTTTAATGTTTAGTTTCTGGTTTAAAATACAGCTCAGTTAATATTTGGCCAAGCTGCATGCCATTTCAGAAATGCTTTGAGCTATCATGCTTATGAATTTATCAAAATGCATTTAATCCCAGCAATTGGCAGACAGTCTTATTTCATGCTTCCTGACTACTTGATTTAAACGTAATTTATATCCATAATTATAATATGAATGCATTTTTTTTTTAGTAAAAATTAAAGATTGAAGTTTGACTTGACACAGGAGACAGCCTGTGAAGTTTTTCAGCTATCAGTAGCTATTCACGTGTGCGCACGCGAGCTGGGAGAGCAGCTGAGGCCGCRCAGGCTGCTAAAGCGTTTACAGCGGGGCATGAGCGGGACCCGTGCGGGTCCAAGCCGCAAGCGTGGACGAGCCTGATACGAGAGTCATCCTGGCTGGGAATCTCTCAGGGATAAATTCTCTTTTTGTATCACCCTGGCAGTCAAACCTCTCCGGTATAGTGAATTCCCCATAAATTATATTATCCATCTTTATCTTTTTGGAACACGTACAGGTTCATATCCACCCGCCCCGTCCCCATTTTGACTGTCATGTGGCTAATGCTAGATAAAGTGAATCCTACTCCACGTTCCAATGGTGTAATTAAGCTGTGACTAATAAACAAAAAAACAGATTTTTCCAGGTGCATCYAATTTCTTCATTTGATCAAGGCATAAAACTGGAAGAAGTAATTGTAATCTCGTAAACGCTTAGTCTGATAGAGGAATCCTCTGACTGTTGTGTAACTTGAAATACTAAATCAGAATCTCTCGGTAATACCCAATGTCCCCTCGACTGAAGAAGGAACAAGGAATAAAGGTAGACAGTATTGCTATGAAAGCGATTCTGAATTTGATGCCGGATCTCGTCTGGATTTATTTCTTGTACGATTGAAGATCTGGAAGAAGAGATGAAAATTGCATCAGTTACGTTATATATGAAACTAAATTGTGAAATGTGACAAGCAATGACCAAAGAGAAATAATCAAAATAATAGAAAGACAAAAAGAAAAATGAAGAATGACACTGGCAATTAGTATCGATTGTATGCAAAAGTAATGACAAGAGAAGACTTAAGATGGCAGCGGCTAAGGATTATAACAGAGGCTTTGGAGTTTAATTTGCTGGTCAAAAACGTGCCTGTCTGCTTTGCTTGTGGCATGGAAACGTATCATGACTCAGAAGTCACGTTCTCCTCATGACACAGGTGGGATTTGTGTCTCTGAGCCCCTGGGGACTGCTGCGAGAGACAAACCGGAGAAATCCCCCGGGCCAGCTCAGCACCGAAGGGGATCTCGCCCCACCGTCAGAAGACGACTTCATGCCCATTCGCGCTTCCCCCAGCTGTGCCCCTGGGTGGTGGCAGGTGCCCCCGACACGAGCCTGGGGAGAGGGGTGCGAGGGAGAAATCCCAGCGGAGGCGAATTGGCGCTTTAAGCAGTTGGGACTCGCTCGTAAACAAGAACAAACCTTCTCCAATGCAAACAGACTTTTCCGGAGATATCAGCCATTCACCATACCCAATTAATTCAGAAACGTCCAAAAAATATCTTACTTGCTTTTCTTTTGCCTTTTAATACCAGGTACGTTGCAGAGAGACACTTTTTTTGTCCGATATTTCTCAAAATGGGGCAACCGAGATCGAGGACATCTCCTCTGTATTACAGGGCATTAGGGAGATGGAGCGTCGTTATTGTGCTAGCAACACGTCAGATCAACTTTCCCCTGTGTTGGGCAGTATAGAAACAAATAAAGAGTAATCCCTGCACTTAAGCCAAAATAGCTTCTAAAGCTTCTAATCTGAAGAGACAAAAAGGAAACTAAAGGGTGAAACAATTTGCCCGTGGGCTCCTGGCAGGTCCTGGCAAAGCTGAGCTGGGAGCGTGGGTCCCTCAGCCCGACACGCTCGCTCCTCCCGCGCGCCCTGTCTGCTCTGATGGGAAAACAGTCCTGGATGGTTGAAGGCCAGGATATCAAGTTAGTTATGAATATTCCTTGAAAACACATCTTCAGATCAGACTGTGGCAGAATAAGCACAAAGGTCCGGAGCCTGAGCTGTCATTTTAAGGGATTTGCACCGGATTCAGATAATTGCTTGCACGGTGTCTTTCCCAAAGGCAAATCTCTGCGATTTGGAGCCTCCAGACTGAGGAACAGTTTCAGTATTCCTTACCAAACCCTTCACTGTGCCGTTGCCTCCAAGCAACGAGTTTTCAGATTATTRTGATTCAAATGCATCATTTTTTCTTTTTATGGTTCACAGAGCCTTTGTGAAGGACAACGGTATTAATGTGGGACATTGCTGACAGCGGGACATGCCTATTTAGCTGGCTGTTGTGACTTTTGCTATGTTGCCACCTGTATTTAAAATRTGATTTTCTTATTTGCTCTGACAGATGACTTAAATCGGACTGACTTAAATCCTCAAATACTAGCATGCGTCAAGGACGCTATGAAATGCTGCACTTGGGGGATTTGTTTACTGAAAGTAAACATGACTAGGAATTGTATGACCAGGGTGTTTAAAATAATCTAGGGGAGTATCCCGTATATTCATTGTTGTGATTCTTTTGTTTAACGACTGTACGGGTGCATTTCATATATTGGCACCGGTTGCATTATTTATAGATTCACAGATGTTGAGGTGGACGCAGCCCGTACATTGCAGAAGGTGCTGGGCACCAGCGGAGAGCCCGTCGGCACCGCTTGCCTCCATGGGCCAAGAGCTGCCTTCGAAATGCAGCTTATAAAGCCAGCACAGACGTCCTGTGAGCTGGACCTGCTGTGTCCTCCTGTGCGGTACAGTGCCTAGACTTCCATCCGTTCCTTCTAGCCTTGACCCCGTAAGATTTGGCCGGAATAAGGGGTTTACAAAAATACTTACGTATAGATTCTACTTGGTGATAAATGCGCCAAAAAGTTCTCCAAAAGGAAAACAAAGCTTTAGGTTGGGGAGCTGATGCATCAGGAGCTAAGAACTTATTTTTAAAGCTCTTGGCTCCTCAGCTGTTGAATTAATATTTGCCATCTGCTGGAGAAATATTCGTTTGACCAGTTCTTGCACAAGCACATTGGAAACGGAAATATATAGCGATGCAGTGGAAAACAGGAAGAAACGTTGTCTGTAAATAATTAGTTACTAATGACCTATTCAACCATATGTCTGTTAAGCATTTGCTGGTGTCCAGAGTGTGTCTYGCTGGTACGAATGTGGCCTTCGCGGTGCCGTGGCAGGACTGAGTCTCGGTGAATGAATGTGTGCTCTACAGGGCTTTTCTGTGACCATAGCTGGAGAGGACTGTGAAGTTAAAGGAATGTTTTAAATGGAAAAAAAAACTTGACTCAAAACCATTTGTTTTAATTAAGGCTGTGGATGTCAGACCATCTCATTAATGCCTCGCGAAGAATCTTTGTAAGATCATGTATTGAATAGGTATTAGACATTTAAAATTGAAGTATATTTATTAGGGCGGATATAACAAAGTTTAATTGTATAAAACCAGGGTAAGTTATAATGTGTATGACAAGTAAAGAGTCTTAATGTAAAATACTGTTTTTTAACAGTATCTGGAGACAAAATTTCCTTTCTTCTCCCCCTTAGGCATCCCAGCAAAAARGGGGCAAACTGGTGCCAACGAGAGGGGAATGCCCTGGTCTGTTTGTATAAAATGTGTTCTGAAACGCACTTATTTTACTACGTAAAAACCAGAGGAATTGCCACATGTTCTTGTTATTTCTGACCAAGTTTATAGCAAATAACTGAATTGGAGTATTTGGTCTCCCAGCAGGGAAGCTGCTGCCTGGCTCYGTAAAGGGCTCACTAATAGGTCTATCAGAACTGAGAGGAGAGGAGCAGATGCGCTTGGTTTTTATCTCTCTGGGGGACCTCTGAAGTGCCACCTGGATTATCTGCACAGTTGTGATCAGATTATAAACTAGGTGCAAAAGCTACACTCGTTTCTTTCCAAGAAGCGAAATATTTGATGCGACCTATTCTGACCCAAGGTACTAATGGCAGCGTTTCCCTTCTCTTTTTGTGTTTTCTTCCCTTTTAGTACCGAGCGCGACGCCGCAGAACGTCTCCTTGGAAGTGGTTAATTCAAGGGTAAGTCTGCCGCCGTCCAGCGGCGGCGTGCGTGTGCCGTGCCGTCCTGCGTGGCTGTGTGCGCACCCCTGCTTGGCGTAGATTTTGCATTCGCAAAGCGAGAGGTCGAGGAGCTCGCCCAGCGCTTCGCYGTGTTTCTCCCCTCCGCCTTCCTCATGAGCTGAGCTCGCCGTTTCGGTGCCTTGCTGCTTGCGCTTGTGGTGGTCGTTTCAGCAGGCGTTTTACTTCTGTTCCTTTCCGCAGGCCACAACGCCGCAAAGCCCCCAGAGCCGCTTAGTTAGGAAAAGCGCCCTCCCCCAGGCCGGGTCTCATGGATGGGAACGGTTGGGAAGCGCTGGCGAACAGGGCTCGGCAGCTTCTTGCTGCTGCCGAGATGCAAAGAGGGGTTTGCTCCTTCCCCTGCTTTTCCTGGGGCCTCGTTCGGGTGCTTTGCAGCCTGGTGCTAATTCCATCCTGTAATCACTGCRTAACACGAAAACCACGTGACGGCAGCGAGGCTCGGTGGCTTCTTGCCAGTCCGGTTTGTGACGAGGAAGGCAAGCCAGCCAAGGCTTCCTTTGCTTTTCCGGTAGACGTGGCCTTGGTTGCCAGTAATACTGCTTAGCACTTCCACATGCTGTGGCATTAGGGCTTTCAAAGTCCTTAAATCAAGCTCAGCAGATTTTGACATTGCCCGTTTACGGATTAGGAAGCTTAGTCCCTGGTAAACTATGCGCTGTGGGCACTTGAGTGAACTTCTGCTTTTCTGCTGCCCTGTCTGACTTCTCTTTTGCTTTCTCTCGTCTAAACAAAACACATTGGAGACTGAAAATACAATTAGCTGTGCATGTTCTCCTTCATTCTTTAACGTCTGGAAGTAATTTTTTACAGGTASGATTGCTTTTACTTTGCCAGCAGAATGTGTGACACCAGAGAGGTAGCTGGGCATAAATATTAAACACCTGAGCACTAAAGAGCACTTAAGACCACACCGTTATCTTTGCTGAATACCTTTATTGGAGCTATGTTAACTAGTGCCTTCGGAGAATATGGCCCACCAGGTATAACTGAGGCTATCGCAAGGTTATCTGTTTCCACAAGTTGCTGCTGTTCACATAAGACACTGTCTGCCTYGGGCTCCCTCAGGCTCYCCTGAGAGTGGCCAAACTTGCGTGYGCGTCAGGGCCGTRGAGGCAAGGCTGTTGGGGTAAATCGCCCTCCTCCGCGGGGGTTTGCTGGGCACCGGTACCTTCGTGCRCAGGGTAAATCCTCGGGGCTTTTGCAGACGCGCTCCAGCTCAATCCCGGGCAACCGGCTGTAGCCACCCCGGGTGTGTCTGTGCCTGGGACAGGCAGGCAAATGAGAAACACCTGAAGGTCTTTGGGAAGCAAAAACTTGCTTTTGGAKAGAAAAGAAGCTTAAAGAAAGTGTTGAACCACCCTTCTCCTAGCTTCTGGTTGTAAGGGTAAAGAGGCATTTCATGCTTTGCGAATTCTCAGGCCGTTCTTGTTGCGCTGTATTCTGTTACTTTCATCATTACACCATGGGATCCTTTGGAATTGCCGTTTCAATTTTTACTTTACTACTGTCGAGGTCAGAAGAATGAAGCGAAACATATTTGTTTCATTCTATTTAAATAAAACTTTGGAAGGATTAAAATAATATTTTGGGAATCTTGTAAGGAGTTCTGCGAGGACTTATTTTTCTTCTCTTGCTCGCTCACCAATTTGGATAGAATCACAGTGGAGCATCTCAGAAATTCTGCCAGACAAAAATGTTCATTTTCAGTTAGTTTTTCTAAGAAACATTGTTTGTACCTCATTTCAGTGCAGGCATGAGAAGATATAAACAGAAGCATCAAAGAACTGTGTAATCCAAATCAGCGAATCCTAGCAAAAGCATACACCCTAATCTCTTAGAGGTTCATACAGTTAGTATAAGTTAAAAATATATATATATCAATAGGATGCTATGATGTTTTACTATGCAAAATAGAACTATGTGTGAGTAAAGTCCTGATTATTTTTATCAAACAGCTTTTGCTCAGTTGTTAGGATCACTGAATAGCGTTCAAGAAGGGAATTGCTATCTGGTAAATTATAATAGAGCAATATAGTTAATCACATGCAGAGATCCGTCATACCGTGAGCATCTGCGGTAGTGAAGCCGTGTTCCTCTAGATTTTGCGGCCAGTCTATGTTTTAAGTGCGTTAGCAGCACCGGGGTCCYGGCGGGTCGGCCGGAGGGAGGCGCAGCCGAGCTTCCCGGCACTGGCCCTGGCGGCCACCTCCAGCACCCAGCCGGCCTCCTCCTCCTCCACCTGACTCCGGATCTGTGCAGGGTTTAACCCCCCAGACCTCTATGCCTCGTCTTTAAGTGGACTGGGCAGAGGGATCAAAAGTATTACCTGGCTGCCCAAGTGGACAGGTGGAGATGCACACGTTCACACACAACGTAATCTAATAAGCCTCGTTGCCTTTCAAGACCATGTTAAAATCAGAACCGAGGTGAAAAGTGTTTTAAAGAGAAGCCGTGATATTCCAGTGAGGCTTCAGCAGCAGTAGCATCACTTAAACTTAGGTGAACGAGCAGCAATTGCTCCCTGATTGCAGTTTAACATCTGCAGTAACCATAACTGCGGTTTGGTTAGCTAGAGCGATCTGGAATCGTGAGAAGCAGAGCTGTTCTCGGGTGACCGGCGATGTGGGAAAGAAATACGGGATTGGTAGGTTATATATACCACCCATAGGTAGATCTGTTGTCATTCCAACAGAGATATTTCTGTTTTCTTCTAAAAGGTGTATTCATTTTATTTAAATCCAGTGTACTTACATTCTTGAAAAAATCTTTAACAATTCCATGCCATTGATGAAGTCACTTGATATTATTTCCTAATATAATACTGGAGCACCATATAATAGGTTTTAATTATGCTTCCAATTCGTTGAGTGCTATTTCCTAATGCATTATGAAATATATTTGAGCTTATTCCTTTTCTTTTTATTCRTACCTTGTATTTATTGAAACTGTATAAGTTTTTGTATTCTGTAGCTCATTTCAATACTGGGCCCATTTAGACATGGAGGAAAGGCACAAAACCCCCCACAAGTTTTGTCTTACCAGGATCCCTCAGGAGCAAACCGTCCCCATGGACATGCTCTTCAGAGATCCCCATGGGCACAGCAGCAGTGAACAGGAGCCCAAAGCTCGCTGACAGGGGTGAGCGTTCATGCGATTGCTGATTTGCTGGGAACATTGAGTACCTGTCAGGTTGATCTCTCTCCTCCACTTCTTGTTTTCATGAAATCAAATGTCCATTCTGAGGATTTTTTTATTCTTTTTAATGCAGCCAGTCACAGTCACTTTTAAATTCCTCTTACATGTAGTGCCCAAAGGGCATTGATGTCTTGGAACATCTTGTTCCAAACCTTTGTGTTTACTTTTTCTTACTTCTTCTCTCAAGGGAAAATGTCACAGAGCAGTTGATCATGTTTTGTGACCTTCTGTAGTGATCATTCAAATTTAAAGCATTCAGAACAAAAACAGGAAAATAAGCTGTAGGCTGAAATGCTGCATGGGATGGGGTATGGATACTCCTACCCTAAGATATATGATGGTATTAATTCTTTCATATTGGTACTTACAGATAGAGGTGTGTCAGCTGAGCTCCAACAGGGATCTGCGCAGGTGACAGCCGGGGCTTTCCGAAGGGTCCCTCCGTTAATGGGGAAAACCTGTTACTCTGAGCTCTCAAGCTGACACCGTTTGTGAAACGATACTCGTATTAAAAGGTATTTTAAGAGAGTGCATATGAAATGAGGCTCCTTATTAGAAACAAAAATTGGTGTGGAGCCATTTGGACTCTTTTGGGCTTAATTCTATGGGCAGTACAGGAGCAGAGAAGTACATACGCCTCTGCATATCAGCAGACCTTCATACGGTTGGGACAGAGCTTAAACATCTGCACTTAGGTAGCGTTGAAGAAAAAATACGGCAGAAACGAACTGGACTCACTAAAACTAGAGAAAGAAGAGTTTTCAAACAGGGCAACCAGCTTCAAAGGTCATGCCCGCAAAATGCCTTTGCCTGTTCTTTTGGAATATGAGTCCTGTGGCATTTGTGGYCGAAGCACAGCGAAGCTGCTAATGTTGCAGTGAGCTCTGTGCCGCTTCCCCCTCTTGTCAAAGGCTGTCGTAATCAGAAATATTGTGCTGCTGCAGCCTGTTTTTGTCTTGATCGTATTCTTCTTGGTTCCCTTCTAACTTGGCAGCAGTCACTGAGAACTAATTCAATTAAATGCTTACAATTCGCAAACTGATTAAATCAAAACAAGTAGCTAAATAATCATCATAGTTCGCTAACTGGATTTCAGCAGCACACAAAAGAGACCRAAGGCTCGCARTGGTGGTTTCCAGAGTTGTTTAAAATTTTATCTCTGGTTTAATAAGATTTCTGTCTTTATGCTATCTTTCTTTGGTGCTGGCAGATCTATTAATTTAATAACATAACGGAGATGGCCAAGAAATGGAAGATGTTTGATATGAATTGCTATTATCATGATTATTGCTTAATATTGATGGAGTGACTGGAGCCCTCGGTTGGATCAGAATTGATAATGATGGCGACTGTGACATAAATACAGTTCCCTGCCCCAAAACTTTCTACGTACTTTGGAGTTTTTCTTCTCATACGAGTTAATCATGTTCAGTATCTAGTTTAGAGAAGGCGAGCAGCGGCAGGGAAAGCGTATATCCATGTGCACATACATATGTATGCGTTTCCGTTCACTTGAAATTCTATGCATGAATCAAATCCAACACAAAAAATAACCCTTTCTGTCCTTGCTTTATAGAAAAATTTAGTGATACGTGAATTGTTTCTAATGGGAAATGAGATATATTTCTGGTTTTTTTTCTGTTCAGAAATCCTGCTTTGCTCAAGAAACAGGGCATATGCAATGTTTAATAGATGAACAGAGTTCCATCAAAGAACTGTCTGCATCAGCTTCTCCCACTGGCAGACCCAATGCTATTATGTATTTGTTTACTTCCTTACTTCCTTTCTTTAAATATTGGTGGG
Organism: Apteryx rowi; assembly: GCF_003343035.1. Taxonomy (NCBI): domain Eukaryota; kingdom Metazoa; phylum Chordata; class Aves; order Apterygiformes; family Apterygidae; genus Apteryx; species Apteryx rowi. Next base: position 2,277,772 of record NW_020451260.1, read on the forward strand.
TTTTTACTTTCTGTAATTTTTAATGCTTGATACATGCTAATAATTCGCAAATTTGAACTGTATAAATAGCTGTCAGGTTTAAAAATCATTTAAAAATCTGTTACTTTATTTCTTCTTGTCATTTTAAAATACACAGAAAGCTGTAGAAGTGATTGTAACTGTAGGAGCAGATTTCCTTTGGTCATATTGAGTAGTGATTTAATCCATGGATAGATACACTTCCACTCAGAAGAATAGGGATTGATTCTGGATTAAGATTTTTCATACTGTAGTTGGGGGTCTGATAACATAACCTGTAAGTTTCTTCATTATCTTTATCATCAATTTACATTTAAAAAATACAGGATTTTGTTTCAAACTTAACATAGGAGAAATCGGCTTAGGCTAGGAATAGCTGGGGATCGTACCCCTGAATCCTACATTTGCAGCACTTTGCTGAGTATTACCCTTAGTGTCTTGCAGTGTGAATAATTTGATGGTTTGACATTCACTGAGCAAAACTCTCCCCTTCTCTTTGCCTCGTGTGGTCAATTATTCCTGGCAAAGTCTTTGTAATATGCAACATTTTGAACTCTCTGCAGAGAAGGCGAGCATATTTTACCGTCGAAAGGGGTAAGCTAGTGGGTAGCAGGACCTCCACCCTTAACAAATTGCTTAATTTCGCCCTGCTTAAACACACGTATATGTGGCTTCTGGAGACGCTCCATATTCATGGGGACTTTGACCCCGAGCCGTTCCGCAAAGCGTTCCCGCGTTTGGACGGAAAYGTGAGGCCTGGAGTTAAGCGGGCGTTTGCGCGCTGGGAGGTCGCGGGGGGCTCGGTGAGGGCAAAGCGCTTTCGGCAGCAGCCCCGCTCGGCGCGCCGGAGCCCCGCGGGCTGCGAGCCTCGTCGCGGTCTGTCCCGGTCCGTCCCTTGCTGCTAGTACCTTTTGCGTGAGCCTAAGGGGGACGTAAAGAAAGCGAGTTGCTCACTTTAGGCCGGCGGTTTTGCTTTGGAGGTCTGCCGCTCGGCTGGAAAACGTTTAGGGGTCTCCAAATTAAGGTCGTCGCTACCTAACTGGCAGCAGTCTGACCATCTGCCTGACAAAGACTTCACCCTTTTTGAGCCGTCACGGGAAAACGTTGTTAAGTGTCTCCGTCGCTCTGATTTGGCCCCCAAATTGATTTCCGCGGCTTAGGAGGGTGCAGGCATCAGGAGCGTCGCCTTCGGATGCTCTGAGACAGACGTGAGACAGAGCAGCCAGATGTTGCCACTGGAAAAAGCGTGGGTTTTTTTTCATTGCTTGGCAGCCGGGCCTGGCGACTGCTTTGCGCCGAAGACGAGCGGCCCAGCTGCTCCAGCGCCGTTAAAGGGATCAACCGTTCTGCCGCAACGCGTTTAACTCCGTGGCTTTGCAGCTCCCTCGCAGCTCGATGCGCGTTAAAACGTGCCGTACCTGCATCCCCGACCTCCGCGGGAGCTGCTGGCGGGCTGCGCGTCGTCCCGCCGCAATGCCGCTGGCTCGCTGCCCTGGGAGAGAGTTATTCCTCTCCCCTTCCTGGGGGAGTCTGAAGCTGCGTGAGGACGACGGTGGGTTTTTGTAACGTGCCGGAGGGGGCGGAGAGGAGAGCTGTCGCCTCTCGCGCCGCGTCGCCCGGCCGGAGGAGCTGGGTCCGGCTTGGGGGGGGAGGACGACAGCGGGGGGCTGACAGCAAGAGGGAAAAACACACTGCCGGCGGAGGTGACATCCGAGGCAGTAAGTACCAGAAATCCCCGAGAGCTCAGCGGCAGTGAAAGCCAAGTAATGAGGTTAAGTGCTTGCTTCGGCTAACCCAGCGCGTAAAATTGCCCTGCGATATTTCTCTATGGCATTTCACGGCAAGGATGACGGAATAGCAGGGTAGTTAAGCTGGATTTTAACGTGGTRTTTGCAAAGTGTGAAAAACTCCTGGTAACGTATTCAATTAGCTGAAGTTTGCAAAGCCCCGTGGAGGCTGGAAGCTCCCGATACATGTGAGTGCTGTAGGGAGAGATGAGCTGTACGCTTAAAATTGAGATTGGAGGGAAAGTAAAACTCTTTTCTCTCATCTTGCAAAATGAAGAAGCAGTGCAGGGTAAAGTAGTGTTGTTTTGGAAACATGCTGAATGTCCAGAAAATTTATCCGAGAAGGGAAAATAAACATTAATGAGATCTGGAAGCATCTCGTAGAGGAATCAAGCATGTAGTTTAAAAGAACCGAAAAGCAAAATCGGCATGACTGTCACCACTATTTAGAAAAGTGTCCTCTAGAAATAATGTATATAGCCTTTAAATATATTACTTATGGAGAAGGCCACAGAGAAAGAGATCTTTAACCTTTAAATCTATTACTTACGGGGAAGGACAGAAACAAGCATTGAGCTTAACCTTTAAAAGGAGAAAATTTGCTGATAGCTTGTAAGTCAATACCATCTGTTTCTCACTTTTAATTATATATGTTGCCGAGACCAAAGCCGTTTGGGGGTCATTCTCTTAGTAAGTACCCCTTGCACTGATTCCCTGGAATAGCAGGATAATTTCATCACGCTTTCGGAGTATCATCCGGATCTGATACCTCACTGCTGAGTACGTATAAACTCCCAGAGGTTGTGGTGTCAAAGCTGGGTAGATTCATTATGTTATGGGATTTGATTAAACCTTGTTTAAGCTGATGAATGTTCCAGCCACCTTTTCATTTAAGATAAATTTAGAGATACTATTAAGCCACTTAATGCACCCAGGCAACACGCAGAATAGAAGCTCTGGGCAGTTATTTCTTAATGATAGAGACTCGGTGGCTTCTGAACGGTGTAGCGCGAGAGGCTTACCCAGAGACCAATAAAGCAAATTAATGAGCTATGACACTGATTAGTAGAGCTATATGGTCCTGGCTATCTCTGAGAGAAACAATAAAAAGACTAGAGAAGGAGAAAAACAAGGTCATAAGGAATCAGCAGTCACAGGAGAGCAGATAAGGTGTCCTGCCTTGCCCCGCTCTGCCCCTCTGCCGGCGAGGAGCAACCCAGAGGAAGGAGCTGCTGGGCTGAAACGCTGGCAGTTCGTTTTCCATGGTCGGGGAAACACGATTTTGTGTGTCATTGGGAATAAACAAAGATACCAGGTTAAGATGCCGCTGTCCTTTCTAAATGGGAGCAAACCGCAAAGCCTGAGCTTCTGGCACCTGCTTGGGTCCAGCTTTACTCACCCCAAAGGGATGTTATTGTTAGCAAAATATTTAGCTCGCTGACCGGGAAAATAGGAGCTGTTATACATATTGTAACTGCTTTACCCAGTAACTTGATACTAGGAAAAAAGTTATTAAAATTGTCATCTAGCATTGATGGAGGCAAGGCGCAGCCTCTAGGGCTGCTGGCTGCAGGACGCACCTCCGCGACGCTGCACCGGCATTTTGGCACCGTCCAGTGTCCCCTGGAATTCCGACCCCTGGATTTCTGCCTCGGTGTCCAGGATGATTTGGGTAATTCTTTACAGTTCTTYGTGCGTAACTTTTGAATTTTTTCCTGTATTTGGGGAAGACACTGTTTTGAGTCAGTCTGTTTTTACAAAATGTGCACTATCTTTCTATTGCATTTATATTTTTACAGTTTAGGTTTTCATCTTTGGGTTAGTTAGTGATGATATCAAGAAAGTATTAAATATTAAAAAAAAACCCCAAAACTCAAAGAACAGGCCTAGATCGTGGGTAAAATAAGTTCCAGGATATTAAAAAAAATAAAATCAGAGCTTGTCCTCAATCACAAAAATTTCATCTGAACTTTTTTTTTTTAACTTCTGCACCGTTTGGTAAAGATTGAGGAGAAGATCTTCCCAGCGCCCTGTGCGTTTGTACCTGAGGTTAATGAAGCTTGTCTGATCGGAAAATCTCCCTTTGGCAGGACATACCCGGAGCAATGGTTTCAGTCAGAGCGGATTTGGGTTTTTTGCTTGAAATGTATGTTATAGTATTCTTTTGATTATGAGGCTTCTATTGTAGTGAGAGGTTAAAAGTTTACCGTTGGTTTAGGATGATTTTCACCTGAGGGCCCTGAAGTACTTAAATGCAGGTGAGCTTGGGAGGGCGTTTCAGCTGGCACCGGGAGGTGAGCAGGGGCCCCGGCAGCGGCTCCGGCCGCCCAGCAGTCCCCTGCCTCCGTGGCCTCTAGCCACGGGAAGGGTTACGGACCRTTCGGCTGCGGGTCTGTGCCCTGTGCTAGGCACCGGGAGCTTGGCCGTCGCGTTCAATGTTAGAAGAGGAAGGATGTTTCATGCACATCGAACTGGGAATGTTGCCTTTTTCTTCGTTTTTTTTTCTAGCAGGAAAAAAAGAATTTTGACCTATAGTATTTTCTGGGGGCAACCAAATGATTTTCTTCAAAATCTAAAATTTAAACAGTCAGTAAAACGCTTCAGCCTTGAACAGGGCTATCCCACTTCTTCGTGTTGTAAAAAAACTGCCAAGTTCGTTCAGCCAGTTACTGCTCGGTCTGGAAAGAAGAAGAAACAGGAAAAAAAGATGTCGTGGAGAAATACTGAGGAGATAAAGAGGGTAAGTCCTGGAGCACCGGTGGACGCGAGGCAGCGATGCTGCAGCTGAGAAGCCGGYGGGTGTTTGGTTTTTAAGGATTTGCTTGCTATGGTGAGGTAGTTGCTTGCTTGCTGCATATTCATTATACTGTGTTTTCCTGGTTCCTAAACCAGCTTTTCATGGTCGTGCTTCTTGACACGAGCCATTTAGGAGCCCTGCAGATTTTGCTGTGTAAAATGGGTGCTACGGCTATCATTCGTTGTAACGCCTTCCCGTCGGTCTCCAGGCGAGGGGCTTGGTGTCTCCTTGCGGTTCCRGTGATACGGTGGATTGTACGTGAGCGGCGAGGAATCCCACCGGTGTTTGAGGGCGAGAAGCCAGGCAGCCCTAGGGGCTTCCCGTGCGAGTGGAAGTTACTCCGTTAAGCGCAGTCGGCTTTGGGTCGGGCGTGCCGATGCGCGTCCCGTTGCTTTTATCYGGCAAACCGCAGGGGAGCGCGGGGGGAACCTCGTGCAGCCACCGTGCCCTCAGACTGTCGCAGTTCAGCAAACGAGCACGCGTTTTTCACCTTAAAGACTCTTAAAATCGATGGAAACACTCCTGTTAACTATAATGGAAGTTCAGTGGGATCCCTTTGGGAACAGACCCTGTTTCCTAAACAAGGCGGTTTTGTGACAAAAGATAAATGAGTTACAAAAACACCAGTGCTGCTTCAGCTGCCTCCAAAAGTGCTTCTTAAGCAAATAGGAGAGACGCTAAAAATAGAGATGTTCAGTCTGTGTCTAGTCTTGGAAGGCTCCAGGTTCCTCCAGCGTAAGTGGTGGACCAAGGGCAGGACCTCCCTCCCCGGACCCGCGCGGGTCTCGGGGCGCTGTGGGCAGGGAGGGCATCTGGAGGCCGTTGCCCCGTTGGGTTGCAGTGGAGGAAAACCAGTGAAAGGCTCCGATCACGGAAAGGGTGATGGAGCAGAATAGTTTAGCTGAAGGTAAGAGAAGCGCCCAGATGCCAAGTGCTAAGACTTTCCCCCTGTATATGTGTTTTATATGTTAACTGATGTCATCAACACATGATTAACTGGAGAACTGCCAAGACAAATTAAATGTAAAATATCATGTATTCCTGAATTGCTCAAAGGCCATTAATATATGTGAATAGATATCAGTCTTGATCAGAACTTGTCCGGTTTTGGTAATTTTGTCTTTCCTAACCGTGGTTCCCTCCTCTCCCTCCATGCTGCTATTTATGATTTTGCTGTGTCCGAGTCCTGGATGCTCTGATCGGATCAGGGCCTTTCCTGATAGAYGCTGCATAAACATACAAACCAAAATGACTTAATTGCACACAAAAAATATCTAGGAGTTTTCTAAACTGGCTGAAAAGAAAAAAACTGTGGTGTTTTCTTTTTTTTTTCTTTAAACTAAAGATTGAACAAAATGTCCTCAGAATTAGAAGAAAGGAGGGCAAAACTAACTTTTGCAAGCACTAGTACATTTTTCTTCTATGTGCTTTCTGCTGAATCTTATAAGAAAACAGAAAGAATTTAGTCTGCAAAATAGAGGGGTTAAAAATAAAATAAAAAAAAMCCCTTCAATAGATGCTGGCATGCAATACTACCTGCAATATTTAGCAAGCCACATGAGTATCTGGCAAAGATATATATTTTTTAAGAAGCCTGAAAAAATCTTTAAATTTACAAAATGTAGAAAACTTTACTGTGAAACAACTTGGTGAGAAAATGTTCAGAAAGGAAATAAAAACCTCTTTCTGCATAAAAATAAGATGAGAAAAATACAGGCTATCATCCTATTCGTTTCCATTTCCTATGGTATAAAGATATTTAGAGTTCTTCAAACTAATTATGTCTGAAAAAAGAATGGGTTTATTGTGCCTTCTGCTTCTTTGCCCCGAGCTATTGCTCTAGTTTTTATTATATAATCTTCCAAAAATTAAGTAATTCAGTGCTGCTGAAAAGAGGCAAGCTGAAGGTCTAACCATTTTTTCTGCATTTTCCTGCCATTCTTGAAGTATAGCAATTCCCGATTCCTTATCCTTCTCACAACCTCATGTTAAATAAGCCCTGGCACCCTTTGATTTTTCCTCCCTGATGAAGGTGACAGTGAAGGTCCTCTTTAGAGTGACTCCTTTTGCTGGTGGTGGCTGTGCCTTGGGTGGCTGCCGGGCCAACTCCTCCCCGCAGGTAGGGCTGCAGACTTGAACGGGACCATCCCACTTCTTCCTGCTGCAAAGAACTGCCAAGTTCCTGCAGCCGATTACTGCTTGGTCTGGAGAGAAGCCCTGCTGGACCCTCTCTTGCTGACCTAGGCTGGGTTTCAGCTGTTGGTCACGGAGAAGAAACTCCATAAATTCCTGGTGCGCCACCACCTTGACATCTCCCAGGCGCTGCAGCTCGCTCTTCTGCACTTCACCAGCTCTGCAGGAGCTCGTATCTCTTCTCAGTTAAGTGCGGGAGTGTTGCCAAGCCCGGAGGCAGAGTTATTTTGGTCTTCGCTGGTTTGTTGCGGTGCTGGGAGGCAGCTCGCCGGCGCCGCTTGGCACTCGGAGCCGCGGGAGCCGCTTCCCAGGAAGCTGGGTTGATGCTCTTCCAAGGGGTTGTGGTGTTAGCTGCTGCTCTGCTTTCTGCGCTTTACRGGCGTATAAATGGCTTCAGACTGTCCCAAAGAGGTGCTTTACCTCAGAAAGGTCTTTGTGTTTTCAGATGTTCTTTACATGTGTAGCATATTTGTGAAAATGCCTCTGTATCTGCTGGTGGGAGTGCTTGGATTGTGCACATCGTTCAGTTGTTCTAACATTTACATTGCTCCCTTAACTGGAGGCCAGCATTTCCTGAGGGCCGGGGCTGGGCCACCAGCTCGGAGCTGGGGTCCCCAGGTCACTTTCATCTCAGAAACTTCTAAACGAACTACACTGACTATTTTGAAACTGCTTTCTTTGTGAATGTCTGCTCTGGATTAAATTTAAAAAATACATTCATAAATTTAATCCATTTTAGTGTTTTTTCGATTCAGTTTTCCATGTCCTTATGACTGCAGGCATTATCTGGTAGAAATCAGATCATAAATGTAGGCACCTGAATTTTCACCATAGAAGTGCTTCTGTGCTTACCCAGTAAGAAGCAGAAATACTCCTGGGTGATTTTTTGGGTGAGTTTCAGTCAGCCTATATATTTTGTATAATCAAATCACCAAATAACATGTTCTTTTTTCAGATTTCTTGAATGAGTTTGAGGAAGCAACAAACTTCTAGTTTGCGAGCAGACAGGAAGATAAATTACTCTCTGTGAATAATTCACTCATCTCTCATTCTAGTTCACTCTGTTTTAATTTTGCAATCCTGCCAGATTTTATTCCACATTACTTTCTTTGGTTTTCTTTGTTATTTAGTTCTCTGTACCTTAATGCCTTCGCTGTAACTGTTTTGACTGGGGAACATCTTGCAATTTAAAAAAAAAAAAAAAAAAAAAAAAAAGACCAGCAGGGCTGTAGAGGAGGGTAACGCTGCTGTTATAGCTGAGGAGACAGATAATGCAGAACACGCTAACCCAGGCAAGGCCAAAGGGAAAAATACCCCAGGACAACCACAATGGTGGTCAGACTTCATCGCTCTGGGGCAAGCACATAAGGATGTTTTTGAGTTGTGCATCTTCTTCTGTAGACCAAAGAAAAGCAGCCTGTGATTGCAAAAATGGTCTGCCTTTTCATAAATAGGTTTTCTTCTGCCAGAAGCTGTTTCCAAATGGAATAAGGGAGGTACAATTTTCATGAGATGTTACAGTTCCTTCAAAACACTGCAGGGTTGCTGAGTGCATATTCTGTCCTTGGGACTCTTTGTGGATGGTTCCCAATTTGAACCGTGCAYGTACAATCTTTGCATTATGCACATGGAAAGTTTTTTCTCCTTCGAGGCACCAGGCGTTCAAAACTAGGCGGTTGAGGTATCGGGGATGGAGCTTGTGGGTTACCACCTCAGCGCTGAGCAGGGGTGCGAGAAGACCAGGCTTTCCTCGCCGCCTCTTCCTCCTGCTGCAAGGAGTCCTCCTCTTCCTCCCCTCATCTGGGAGCACACCCAGCCCCTGTCRGCTACCCAAAATGGCCCAGCTGGGACCCCAGCCCCGAGGCCCTCACCTCGCTTGGGCCCACGAGGGTCTGAGACCTAGAGACCGTCAGGAGGTGCCCCCCACGCAGCTCTTGGAAACGAGTGGCAGCAGAGCTTGGGATCCGCTGCTTTCCCGGTAACRCCGCGACGTGATTCTGTGCTCCTTCATGCACTAGTTCAACAATCAATTGCCGTGAACAAGTAAATAGAGCACAGAATTATTGATAATATTTCAGGTGTAATATAGATCTTCTTAAGCTGGCTTAGAGTGAAAGGCTTCCCCTGCATTCCCATGGCTGTAAAAGTCTCTTCTGCACGTTTCCTTTTAGCAGACAGCCAGGGCTAACTTGCCCTAGCTTTATATGCCACTTTTATATTTGGCCCTATGATTTTTAGAGGGGAAACACATAGCATGCAAATTAATGTAATTTTTTATAGTCCCATATATTTATGTAGATTTCTTTGGCTAAAGTCCAATAAGTAAAATTGGTAGCCTTGAATGACCTTATTTTAAAAAAAAGCAGAGTCTTTTATTCGGTGTGACTGGTTTGTGGGAGAAATTACTATAATCTTCTAAAATTGTTATCCATAGGACACATGTAGAGACTCCTGAATTATTACAGTTTGATTATGGAATCTAACAGTCGACCTCTGATGAACTCCTATGAAAAGCCAGGTTTTGTGGCAGAAACTTGGCACCTCCCCTTGAATAGATATGCAAAACCTCAAAATCGCAGTTGAATGGCAGCTTGTAGATGGGTGGTTTTCGGCAGCGACCTAGCACCCTCTTCTGCGCACTCACGGAGGGAGGGCTTGCATTCCTGCAAACTCAGGTGCAGGGATGCTGCATGGGCTGCTGTATTTGATGGCTTTAGTGAAGAAACAGAATTGATGTGGGGGAGAAAAGGAAATCTTTGTGTTGTCCRTGAGATTTCTACCCTGACAACAAAGTTAAAGTTTTAATTTTTAATGGTAATAAAAAGCCTCTGAAAAAAATGCTGTGTGATTGGGATAAAAGAGTTTAGCGTTCAGGAAGATGAGGCTGTTTGGCTGCATATGGGACTTCAGGAGATGCGTTCAGTAGTCTTTGAGAATGGCATTGCGCTTCCCTTTCACAATGCAGTGCGAGAAAAACGAGAGAGCGGACTGAAGCACATTGATCCAAAGGGTGTGATTACGGGTCCGTGACATTTGGCTGGTAACCATGGTAAATCTGGAGTGCAGGCGTTTTTTCAGGACCATGCTGTGGATATCACCTTGGTCGTCTGCTGTGGTCATCCGCACTTTCTGTGTTTCTCTAGGCAGATAACAAATGCGGAGAAACAAATTGGCACTATTTGCCACTTTGTTTCTGAAGTGATCACCGGAATATAAACCGGAGGAACTCAGATGGTGAGACCGTACAGTAACGTATGGAAAGTGAGGTTGGAGATACTGTGAGACCAAGTTCCTGAGTCTGGAGGCTGCGGTAGACCTTCTGAAGCATGATTATCTGAAAAAATGTGGGCAACAGGAAGGGTTTTCTGTAGTATAAAACGAGTTTCCTCTTCAGACTTATAAATGTGTATATTTGAGTGGCACACCGGTTGAAGGGAAAAGAAGGCAAAGCTCTTTTGAAAGAACGCACTAGCTCCGTGGTGAAAAAAACCTGAGTAATAACAGTTAACTTTTATAAAGTGCTTCTCATCTTCAAAGTGCTTAACAAATGCGAACTAATTAGTCCCTGCAGTTCCCCCATGAGATGTTAGCGTGGTTTCATACATGGGAAGCAATTAGCTTTGCAAAAGTGCTGCCTCAACACTGAACCCCTTTAGAAAGATGGTGCTCTCTGCTTCCTCAGATACCAATTTAGGACTAACGAGGTGGCGGGGAAGGACCCAGCCAGCTGATTGGTGGCTTCCAGGGGCCGGTCGGAGAGTGCTGATTTTAAGGGAGAGCGGGAGAAACTTCTGATTTGCCTCCATAGCCCAAAGGTGCCTACACTGTTGAGCACCTCCTCAAGGCGCTGTGTGCACTCTCTCTATAGCAATCTATATACCATCACCTCTGCTGTGGGGGAAGTAAGTATAGGTTTGAATAATCAAAGATGGAAAGTGCAAGTCATAGCTTCACTAGGAAACCTTAACCGATTCCCTTTGCATATGTGTTAAGCTGTACTGGTTCAGCCAGTGCTTGTTTCCCATTTTTCCGTGGAACATCTGCCCCAAAAATGGCCCAGAGCTGGCCAGCTCTGGAGCGGAGCCGGTGGAGGAGGCTGTTGCGTGACCTGAGCTTTGGTCATAGAGAAAGCAGGAAGAGTTCCTACAGGGAGAAGTATGGATCCGTGTGGATTGAGCACAGTGGGGTGCTCTGGCGAGCTAGCTGGGGCGAGGGGTTCGCGTGGGGGCAATGGCGCCCCATTCATGCAGCCGTCTGGCTCCACGGACCCCTTGGAAATGGTTACGTGCCATCAGAGCCTGGAAGCCGCTGCACCAGTGTTGGCCAGTGATGGTCCAGTATTTTTTCTTYGCTCAATCATGCACAAGCATGCAGAAATAAATGGAGCCAGAATGATGCAGTCGTATTTAAAAAGAAGACTTCTCCCATCCATGTTGGAATGGCTTCAACTTCTGTCCCCCTGCCATACCTTTTTTCCTCATATTAAGTGTGAGGGTGGAGACCTAGTTACTTACACGTCTTGCAAGGTTGTAGTCAGCTCATGTAGAGGTAGCTGAGCTTTTTATGCACCATTTCGAGTTTCCCTGCATGTGAGCAAGAGGGGACATTGCAGAGAGCTGGATCATGCAGTTAAGATACTTGAATGCTTCCCTAGGGAGCTGGTTTTATTCCTGCCACTGGGTCCTTACATGATACTGGGCTGGTCAGTCTTTGAGATGTGACCACAGCGGTTGCCTTCCTCATTTCCTGGTGAACAGCTTAGACTGTGAGTTCTGATTTTCAAAAGTGTTGAGCAGACACAATTGCAAAGTCGATAGAGGCTGTGTTTTGAATGAATAAAGGACTCCGGTACAGCTAAAACTGGAGCAAAATTGTTAAGGAATTGCATAGTAAGCATCATAAAGCACCCCAAATTAGTGGAGCTTAATCTTTCCAAGTGCAATGTGAGAAGGGGATAATGTCATCCTTTTCACAGGAGTGTTGTGAAAATAAACTCATAAATGAACTTATAAATTAAATTCATTAGTGTTTGCAAAGTGCTTATGCTACAGAAATCCCAAGACAAACTTAGTAATTTTATCTTCTGACCGAGATTGAAAAGTGAGTTGTTTGAACAACAGAGAGAAAGCAAACTAATGAATATATTTTAGTTAAATAAATCACATAGATTCTGTGCAGTAAGGCATGGATCTGAAGTAGCTGAAATCTGTGTAATGGGCACTCAGCGAAGGCTGCCCAGCATTTCCTAACTTTTGGATCTTGACTTTGCAAGATGATATTTCAATAGATTTTTGCAATCATTTCCTAGATTATTGAGAAAATCAGTGGAAAAAAAATCTATATGGATATTACACAGCATGCGTTCTGTTAGCAGGAATAAAACTTTTAGCTATGTTCTACAGATTTCTGCCATTTCAGCTAATAGCCAAGTTGCTCAGAGCCGAAGTAGACTGTGATCTGCTCTGCTCCATGGTGAGTGCCTGGAGTCCTTTCTGCCAGTGGCCGGGAGCGGATAGCTGTCCAGAGCGGATATCTGTGCAGAGCATGACGTGACTCCTGTCTGGGAGCGGGGAGGGAAGGGGGACCTGGTGCTTGCCCAGCTCTTGTCCTGAGACAGCCTCGGGCTGTAATTAGGGCAAGCATGCAGGCCAAGAAGTCTAAAAATGCTGCAAGCCTTCAAGCGCAGATGCCTTCTCCGTTTTCCATTTGCTTTTCTTTCCCTTGGCAAACTTTCTCCTTCCAGTCCCCATGCCTTATATGCTCTCCATCTTCTCTGAATTGTTGAGTGCAGAGCCTAAATACGCTTTGGGTTGTAAAAGAAGTCAAAGCATCATTGCACTGAAGTCCCAGCATGCCATCTCCTGTTACTTGCCATGAAGAGGAACAGAAACCAAACTGGACCGAGAGCACAGCAAGAGATGGCGCTTGCCAGAACAGGTGTCATGCTGCACAAAGGATGCAAAAATGTACTCAGAAAAACTGTTTTCTAAGTTATTGGCCTGGGCTATCTGGACTTCTCAGGTAAAGATTTACCCTGCCTGAAAATGAGTAGTCRTGCCAGGCCTTTTTTCCTATTTACTTTTTGTGATTGGTTTGCTGTAATGAAGCATTCGGGAGGCAGCAGCGTGCTGCCTCATTTTGCAGCCAGCGCGGCTCCCGAGCCGAGGGCGCTGAGCTGAGCCGCGGCAGCGGTGCGCGCATCGCCGCCAGCACGTGGGGGCCCTTGCCACGCTCGCAGTGCCAGGCAGCCTTCACAAACGTCATCTGCTGAGCTTAATAAGCCTCTGGAACTGACTGAGAATCAGGATTAATTGAAGGAAGCAAAGCCCTCRGACGCTGGGAGAACATTGCCTTTCAGACGCAAGAGAATCGAATTGAGTTGGCTCAGCCAAATAAGACTGGCCAGAAGCTTATGAATAAGTTAGGTGTTTTCTTCCATTAGATCTGCTCCAAAATCCTTTAAGGACAGTGGGAATGTTTCCACCGACCCTTCCCCTGTGGAAGAGTGGAACAATGGCTATTGTTTTCATCATTCTTAGACACTTTTCATTGCCTGCCTAGCTAGATTGTTCCTCATTTATACCTCACAGGTGGGAAATTTTTAGAAATTGTGGTATTTTGAAGGACGTTAGTCATGCTGACAGACTATTATGTCTAGAAAGGGGTCTTCCAGAAATGTCACTTCTGTGAAGGATACTTTAATGTCAATTCTTTACTTTTATGTGCTTGAAGATAGCCAACAGTCATTGGAAAGAAGGATGCCTCTGGGCAGAGGGGCAGTTTCCATTCTGCGGGTTTGTATTTAGAAGTCCCACGTGGAAAGCTGTCGCCAGCGGTTTGTATGACCAGGGACAGCCTGGGTTTATAGGACAAGAAGACAACCAGGCTCGTGCACAGGCAGGCTGAGAGGGTTAAGAGAAAATGCTTATTGTACAAAGCTTATATGGGTCTTTCTTAGAATTATAAAGATCTAAATAAAGTTAGAAAGATTCCTAATGCAAGCTATTGGATCATTATGGTTTTCTTCTCTTGACCAGTGAGGTTAGGCACAAGGATATGTAAATCTCCTAAATATAGCAGTTGGCTGTGAAGATACTGCGTTATGCTTATCAATACAAAGTCCTCCTTGGTGCCTGCCTGCCGCCGGCACGGCTCGCAGGGAGCTGCTACCAGCAGAAGAGCAAGCAGCCTCTGTAGAGATAGCTATGGATTATGCTTCCCAGCATTTTCTCATTTCTTATTTATTTTGAAAGATGTTATCTAAGTTCTTATTGAATTTGTTAATTACATTTAAAAAAAAGTATTAAAGAAGAAGATTGACAAGCATGTTGTTTCTGAGGAACTGTGATTTAATCATGCCAGGAAGCGATTTGTCCAGTGCAGACTTTGTTAGCTGTTCTTATTCAGTAGAGAATACCTTTGAAAAAATGCTCATTAATTTTGTTTGATTGCACTTAATATTTTATAGTTTTGCATCTAAACTATAGAAGTTGGGATTGCTTGGCTGACTTACAGTTAGCATATGTTTGAGATAAGAAAAAACTGGTACAGAAATAGAAGCTGAAAATCACGTTGCGTGTGGTGGAGGTTTCATTCAGAACATACAGTTTTGCCCCCTCTGTGCTGCGTGGCCGAGCGGCTGCAGCTCTCTTTCTCGGTGCGTTGCCTTAGCAATGGAAGCAATGGAATGGTTGGCAATGGAAGAGCAGAGCCTTGAGGAACTGGCCCGGATGARCCCTTTCCTGATACAGAGGTGGGCCCAGGTTTCATCCTGAACCGAGCTGCCCCTTCCCATTGCAAAATTGATCTTGAGGAATCAGCATCATGGGGAAAATGCTCAGTGAGAAGCCTTCCCATCATGAAACTCTGTGCTGTCGCCTTCCCCGGGTGGTGAGACGCAGGACGACTCGGCCGTGCAGCTCCCTCCGTGTTCCCCTCTGCCTCGGAGGACGGCGAAAGGAGCTACCTTCAAAACAGAGCAGAGCACCCCTTCCTCGTTGGCTTTGGCGCATGCGGAGCGGAGGCAGAAGGCACGCAGGCATCCTGCGCGCTCGCTTGCCTGCTGTCGCTCTTGCAAGTTCTTCCCATCTTGCGTTCATCGCAGGAGCCGGAGCACGTGGAGCAAGCTGAGCCGGGGCAGTGCGTCCGTTCAGACAACCAGCTGCGTCCTGCCRCAGGAGGGCTCGCGGCGAGCAGCCACGTCTTCACTCGTCGCAACGAGGAGCTTTTGCTCCGCTGAAACTCAATAAAATGAGCCACTAGGAGTTTTGGAATGACTTGCCGTAAAAGTTTACTGAATCCTGCTGTATTACAGAATAAACAGAGGAGCGCTTCATCCCGGGACTCGGTCTGAGTGCCCTTAGTTCACAACGTGGGACGWTTTGGGTGTCTGTCTGCCTCTGATTTCCGATGGCTTGTAATGAGTCGTAAGATTTTTGCAGCATTGGCAGAGTTTTTTTAATTGGATTTTATTTTTATTGCATTATTCAGTGAAAAAAAAAAAGACAGCAAGTGCTTGTGCTTCACTCATTTTCTTTAGCATTTCTTAACATCATATTTTAATTGCCTTTTGTGCAGAGAGATACATTGGCAATATGTTCTTTTATCGTCCTCAGATGTATTGGCCTGGTGCCATTTGTGAAAGGAAATCTCTCTCCTGCATTTTGTGAGTAGCGTATACAGGTTTATTTGATTTTTGCCTTTTTCGATAATTATTTTTTTATTGCTGTAAAGAAGAATGCATGCAAAATTTTATAAAAGCTGCTCCGTAACTGAAATTCCCCCTGCCCTTCAGGATGGGAATATCGCTGTTAGGGCCATTTAGCAGTGTTTGATAACATTTACCCTTCATATGCTCTTTTGTCTCCTCTTCCTTACATTTAACTTATTTACTTAAAAGCGCGTAAGGTACAGTTCATGAGATTACACTGAACCGTTTTGTTTTCTTGCCCGTATCATCAGCAATTAGTAGCAAACATTATGTGAAATATAAGAGAAAATTGTCTTAGAAATGCCTTGAAYGCTGGCAATTCATGACTCTCGCGAAAACTGAAGAATCTGGGGATGCCATCTACAACAAAACATTGAGGCAAGCAAGGCGGACTGTGATATAGGTACTAATAGAAGTAACCAGAATACCGCAAGACTGTGTCTTAAAATTTAGACCTCTTGTGGGGTTGCAAGCGTTGGGTGGGGAAGTTGGTTGTGGCAAAGCAATGCTCGAGCGTGTCGGTGGTTGAGGGCGTTGGGGAAGCCTGGGAGGAGCGGTGGTCGCAGGAAGGCAGCAGCGCCCGTGCTCACTGCGTGTCCGACCCGGGTGCTGGGGATGTGSCCAGTGGAGCCCGGGCCTCGTTTCTGCCGTGTCCTCACTGGAAAAGTATCGCATCCTCCCTTAAAAACGATTCCCCCCTGAGAAGAAGACAAATGCGGACAGTAACAGCCGGCTAAACAGACCATTGCGTGCGCCGCGCACGTTCCTCCAGAGGTGCAGAAGCGTCTTTGCTGATCTCAGTTTTCATTTCTCAAAGTTTGGGTTGCTCCCAGAAGGAGACAAAATTATCTTATTCATAAAAGCTGTCAGAGAAGGAAGGGCAGCTGCAGAGATGCAGTGTGTCATTGATGGCAAAGACTTGGAGCGGGAAAGACACCTGAAACCGGTCTGTTACTGCTTGTTCTCCCGGCAGCAGAAATCGGAGTGTCGTCAGCAGTATCCGCTTCTGCAGGCAGACCTTTCCCGCGGGCCCACCAGCGCACCCGCCCGGGGCCTCCTGGAAATAGTCGTGGGAATGAATTCCTGGCCCCAGGTGAATTTGTCAAAGTCACTAAATGGTCACAGAGGGAGCCTGCGTACTTCATAAAATTTAACTGAAATTGTTGCGTATATCCTTATTCGAATATATTTGGTGTATCTTGGAAAACAGAATGATTTGGGAAGCTGCATATTTTGGCAGGCATCTTATACCTAATTACATGACTGTGTGATGCAGAGTAGTGGCTATATCCATTTGGGTYGCAACAAGCAAGAAGGCAATGGATTCAGAAGGCTGCAGATTCATAGATTCAAATAATTTGCGGAAAAAAAAGCTGTAAGAGGCAAGGGCAGGAAACATGTGCGGTTGTTGGACTGCCAGGAGCAAACGTCATTCGCCTCTGCAGCATTCGGGCTAGTGAGATAAATGAACCAAAGCCGAAGGGCAGGGAAGGGATCTAGTTCATTTGTTTCGCTTTTTCATGCATGTTCTTTCCATCTGAAAGGGAAGGGTCTGGGATGCATGTTTGTAAAAACAAATTTTAACAAATTAACAAATTTGTTTAATTTTAACAAATTATTTTAACAGGCTGCCCTTTTATCTAGAAACTTATTTAAGGAAGAAAAAGGCCCAATATTAGGAGGCAGATTGCTGCTCCAAGATGCAAGGTGGCCTTGGATTCCTTCCACATCCCCAACGCTTGCTCGGGGCCTGGCAATAACAATGCCTGATAGAAAATAAAATTGCAAAATGCAAAATCACAATGGAAAAGAAAACTGAAAGAAACTTCTGTATTCTGGTTAAGTTAACTTCTCCCGTACTTGCAGTTCTCTTACTGAGCTACTCAAGGGAACCTTTCCTGAAGAGACTGTAAGATAATTGAAATATTCAGGCAGTACCTAGTGGTTATATTAAATAACTGTCTCTTGGGTTATAGCAATGTACAAGCTGATAGACTGATCCTAAAACTCTGGTCAAATCGAAATTAGAACTCTTAGGCTTACAAATATCCTGTTTAAACTRTGCTCCTTCTTTATAATTAAATTTGAATCCTCTCTATCTCATTGGAGGAGATTTGATTTGTTTTTGCTATCAGATTATAGTGGAATGCGAGTTCAGTGCCTGGGATTTTCCTGCTCAGAAGTGGAGACCGGCAGTTGTGCCTGTGAAGAGCAATGGAAGCAGAGCGGGAGTTCGGCTTTCAGCAGTGAAAAGCACAACTCGCATCTCCCGGGGGATGCGCGCACAGCTTTCCTTTCCTGGAAGGGTGACTGCTTGAAATAGATTGAATGGTGGAAACCCACGTTATAGTGGCAATGGTGCGGTTCTCTTGCCAGCCATAGCAGCAGCGTTGGGCAGCGTTTTATCTGTCCTTCTGAAGTTCTAAATTCCTKCCTKCCTGCCTGCCTTCCTTCCCACCATCCTGCCTTCCTTCTTGCCTCTGTAGGCACTGCAGCTTCCCCATCTCAAAGTGTTTCTCATAGTTTCAGTTCCCTTATTGGGTTCTTCATGAGACCTTTTCCTACAGAGACAACAAAAGTAGTGGAATTGCTCAGGTAGCAGGAACCTTCTCCAGCTTCAGCTGCACCAAAACACAGTCAGTCCCCGACTTCCCTCTTCATACAAAATCCCCCAAAGAAATGCCTAAGAGAACATGCAGAGAGCTCCCAGTCAGGCTGCTGAAATCCGGAGAAAAGAAAATTTGGGTAAATGGCCATGATGTCGTGTGCTGAGTGTTGGTCTTTTGGGGAAGATCATGAATATGGAGGCTTGTCTTCTTCCACAGGCACGTGTGTGAAATTCCCACAACGTAACCTTGATGCTTGTAGAACTTTGGTGTTGCAAGTCTTGTACCCAGTCAATGTAATTCTGGTTTTCCATGCTCCTTTGTAAAAGTCAAGAGTTTAAGTTACAAACAACTTTAAAAGAATAGAGGAACTTTTGTAATTGGCAAAATTTTGGGATATCGCATAGAATAAAGAGCTACATAAGTGCAGCTGAAAATGTGTATTACCAGGTAATCTGAATTATTTGATAGCTCTTATATTTACTGGTATTGCCGTTCAGACAAAAGTTGGGGCCTTCCTATTGCATTTTTGGATACTATTTGGCTCGGCCAATTAAATACTGTTGCGTGTATGTACCTTAAGCCAGGCACTCTCTGGGCCTGTGATAATTAAATGTCTTATCTTTGAAGAGGGAGGTTTGTAAAATCTGTAGTAAGAGTTTTGGTTATCCGATAACAAGTAGAAAAAAAAAAGCAAGACGCAAATCAAAAATTGGTGCAAAAAGAYGGAAAGGTGGTAGATCAGCATAAGAAAACCTTCTGTTTTAGCGAGCTGTAGCCGGCCGCACGCYGTGACTTGAGTTGGGGCAGCTCCAGCGCTGCCTCCGTCGCGTGCCCGGCGGCTCGCGGGCAGCAGGCAGGCGCTCCTAYGGCAGAGTTCACGGCGCCATTAACTCCGTATTGATTTTGCATTCACGGAGCAACCAAAACGTAATTACGGATGGTTCCTATTCAGGGCTGTGGTCTTTTGTCCGCTCGCCTAGGCTGTATTTTGCGTGTTTTATGTCTCTATTGCGGCCGGTGTCCTCTGCCGGATTCTGTGCCCGTGATTAAAGGTTATAGCTCTGTTCTGCCAGGACAGTAGGATACACTGAGCAAAAATACTCACTTCTTTACCCTTGGTTGCAAGTTTAACTGTAACGAATGGCGCACGTTCCCGGGTTCATAGCTGGGGTCGATAGTGACCTGACTCAGCTGCTTCTATTAATTTAAGAGAGATGATGATAGCCATGGTCTTGGCACGGGGTGAGGGAGGCGCGCTACTCCTCTGCCCCCTTGGTGACAAACTAACGGTCATGTGGCTCTACCTATAAGCTCAATAATTCTATTAATTTTTCAGCATAGACCAGAAGGCCAGAAATCAAATGACAGCCTCTTGCAGTGCAATATGTGCCCGAGACAGTTAATGAAATAGGAACATCCTTCATACTCGCAGGATTGCCAAAGATCGGGCTGTGTCTCTAAGAACATGGCCACACTAGTTTATTGTGTTTATGTGTATTCACTGTGGCATTTTAAATGGTAGTATTCCGGATAATTTTTCCATTTATATTGGCCTTTAAAAGAAGAAAATTGTAGTCTGTGGTAATACAGAAAATGAAGAAATAAATTTGCTCAGGGATCTTTATTTGTCCTTTTGGCAATGAAGTATATGCCCGTCTAAGCTTGGCTGTAATAGCGGATAAGGGAACTTCATATCTGAGATTAATTGAGTGAATGTAAGAGGGATTTTTTCATGGTCATGGTGAATCAGCAAATAATTTCTGGGTCAAGGTTTCCTCTACAAAATGACTGAAATTAGAGTTGGAAAGGGTTGTTATATCTTCTGGTGCCATTCGACTAATGCACCACTATTCCCAGCAGTGATTTTTATGGGTTTGAGCTTTTTTACCCCTCCCTTACTCTTTCTCTTCCGCCCTAGTGTACTCGTAAAGTGTTTAAATGGTGGTTTCTCCCACCACATTTGCTGGGAGATTGTTTGAGTGTCAGCATCGTATATCTCACTGGATGTCATTATCTGTCTTTCCCGAAAGACCCTAAATTCTCCCTTTCTTAATATTACTCTTTTTCTTCTAGTTGTGCCCCTGGATACATTGATGAGCAGTGCCTTGCCATTGACACGCGTAGTTTGTATGTCCTTTAGGCTGCCGTCGTCTCCCCAGTACTCCCATGGTGAATTCCCTGAGGGACAGATTTCCATTAAATGGGACATGTGAAAAAAAAAGTTACATTATTGCATGCAATTACTGCAGTCGTTATTGTTACCTGTAGTAATGTGGTATATATGCACTCCAGATGTGCAAATACATGCTTAAGAGCTCCCCGTGCTAGACGACACGGCAAGGCAACATGACAGCCCTTGCCCCAGTATCGCAATCGCAGTTATTTCCAGTACTTCAGAGTAGCTTTTGGCATGGTCCCTGTTAAGCTATGTGCAAACAGGCACACGTTTTAGTTCCCCAGTAATTGCTGTCATAGCTATTCTCCGTATTCTCCCTGATTTGCTACTTCTTTCCATACCAAGAATAAAACAGAATTACATGCTTTCTTCTGTTCTGTTGCTTAATAAATATTGCCCCCAGGAGTCAGACTTGTCGTACCAGTCCAGCTAGCGGGCAAGTTGGTCACTGCGAAAGCAGTGCGACGTAGCGCTACAGCCACGAGAGACACAAAGTTCACTGGCGCAAGCTGTCGCTGCTACTATTAAATGACCCGTCCTGTGATGCTAGCAATCTGGCCTGAAATACACATCCCCATTTTGATTTCCAGTTTCCAAAATCCAGTTTTACACTTGAGTTCCAGCATAGACCTAAGCCTCCAGCGATGGGGAGCGATCCCCYTAAAACACGTATTTCTTACTGAAACTGCTTTAAACACTGATGATGAAAGTGATGGTGGCATATATGCATTGGCTTGTCAAGTCTAGTGATGTGCAAATGGCGATATTTTGGTGCTTCGTTGGCAATGCTTCAAGGTGTCATGTTCTAATAGCACCTATATTCGAGGTGCTTGAAATTTGAGGAGTTTTGTTTCACCTGGAGAAGACTCCTTTGTGTCTAACTGCAGAAATRATTGTTTTGAAGTCATGAAAAATAAGTACTTGGAGCTCTTGAAGTCCCCTGTGAGAAGCAGTATAGCAGACTTATTGCTTTGGTATAACTGAGAGCTTCCATGGTACCTGTAAAAACAGCTTTCTGCTTGAACGTAAGCAACTAGAATAAGTTACTAAAAGGTCTCGAAGGTAAATTTACTCAGGAACAAGACTTACATTAAGAGCTGTCTGTACCTTTCTTCAAGAAGATTATTGGGGAGAAATGAAAAATAAAACTTTATTTCCTAATCTTTAAGTTGTGGAATATATAGGCAGAATTCCTAGGGTTCATTTTTTTTAAAAAAATCAGTTTTATCCTGAAAATGAGACTCGGATGGATGGATAGATAGGTGAATGGATAGATAGATATCTATGCAGGCAAAGAGGTGTGGTGAGTCTCCAAGTGACTTGTCTAAGGTGGGCAGAGCGGGACGTCGACTCGGGGAGCAGCAAAGCAGCCACACTGCTCTCCTTTGCTCCGTCTCGTGCGTTATACTGCGTTTCTCCTTGCGCCCATCTCCCCAACCCTGCTTCTGCTCTCCGTGTAGACAGAAAGCCCTTTGGGGTGGTGGTGTGGTTTAGGCTATATGAAATTTCGCTAAACAGACAATATAWCATAATGCAAAGAATAGTCAATACCACCATGCCACCAGCTGAAGTTTATGAACTTACCTGTCAACAGCTGATTTTTTTTATTGTTTTATTATTAGGAATCAGGTTTTATTATAGATCCCATGTCTGATAGTCTCATAACTTTCTGGAATCCTCCCTTTGGACTTAAATTTTCCGTGTGGGGTGAAATTTCTAAAACCAACTATTTTCTCATTCAGCCTAATATTTAAGGGACTAAGTGCAGGGTATGAAGGCTCCTAAGGGACAGAGGCCATCCATCTGCATAAAAGTAATATACTGGAATTTATCAAAAGAGTTAACCAGCGAAAACTCGTAATTCTTAGGGGCCAATTCCAAGTGGCCCTTGGCATCTTTTGAAGAAATCCCCCAGTGTCAGGAAGAGAGAGAAATTGCAGGTGTGGAAAAAATCAGTTATCCCATAATGTTAGTGGCTGTCATTTTTGCCACCCTGTCAAATACTTCATGTCTTCTAGGCAATGTTTCACTTTGAATATTTTATTTAGTACCTGAAAAAGGGATTTTAAACTCTAAATGGTTTATGCTTATATGAAGGCTTGAGTAATATTATATCTCTGTCACAGGCTGAGGTTAGATTTCTTTGGAGCAAAACCAAACCAATCCCAATGTTTGGGGGTTTTCTATCAAGTCCCTGCCCTCCTCTGTGTGGATGGGTCTCTTCACTCATTTCTTTCACTTTTATCCCTCTGCTCAAGGATGATTTTGAGAGTAGACCATATGCAGTAATATGGCATATTCTGGTATATTCAATCTAAATCTGTAAATGCTCAGGTTTTTTTCCCTTCCTTCCCTACAGATGTTCTAGTATCCAGCCAGATCATAAGGATGAGATAGCTGCTTTCCCGTATGTTATGGAACATCAAGTTTGTAAGAGAGACAGAGAAAATACTGATAATTGTTTAAATTTTCACTGCATTTGTCACAGTCGCGTTATACGCACATACTAAAACAGTCCTTAAAAAGAAAACCCCTTCTTATTAAATGTCAAAATATTAAGTGCCAAAAACTGTATGGTTACATTATTAAAACTATGCAGTCAGAATCATTGAGGGGGAAGAGAAATGTGTTTAAGATTCCAATAAAATTGTTAGCTTGGCTAAACTGCATATAATGTATGCTTTAAAAGATGTGTTTTAAAACATAAATACATTAAACAGCCAGAAAAGAAGACTTTGCACTGCAGAGTAGCAAGGCTTTGTGAATTCTTTCTCTTGGAAACTTAATTTTTGCATTTTCTTATTCTGGGAGATTTAATCTGTGCAGATTTAATGTTGCATTAATGTCATTTTTTTGATTTTTTTTAATAAAAAAAATTCAGCTTAAATCTTATCTCCACAAATAGAAAGAAATGTAGTTGTTGGCATAATAATACCCTACGTGCCTCCAGTCAGACAAATCAGCTGTTTCCTTTTTATCGAGTGGATCGCGTTTATCCTCTTTGCCTGTCCTTTAGGGATTTCACTTACAAAACTTCCTTCTCGCTTTCTGTAAAAATGCAAGAACATTCGCATGTGGGCACTGCTTCTATGAGCTCAGTAGCCAAAAGGGGTGTTATTGCCGAGGAAACGCAGGCAGCCGCTTTAATTTGGGATGCACCGTTCTCCCCCTGTTCTCTCGGAGACTTTTAAATGCCATCCGGAGTGATCCTAACAGCAGCATTAGCTGACACAGTATAGCGGCAAAAATAAAGTCGAACATCTCTCTAGCCTTAAGATCCCTGTGAAATGAGAATGAATGAGCAGTCTGTGTGGATCGCCTTCGGAAGAAAGGGCAATTACCCTTTATGGACTGTTCTTCAAGTAATTTCCACTAGAAATGTGGGTTTTTTTGAGACAAAGCATAAAAGGATAGACTCCATTAGTGAAAGGTTGATGTCAGCAGAAACATTGTCTGCAGGACAGGCTATGGCCTGGAGGGGAGGTTGGAAGGGAAAAATGTTGCTGCTTCTCGTGTTGGTGCTTTGGGCCAGCCCCAGCAGAGGCTACTGGCCACGTTTGGTGGCTCAAGTGGTGGCTTTCTGCTGTTGATGGGGACCCGTCAGAGCTGGAGGAAGAACCCCTGTGATCTTCCTCCTCCGTGGCTCCTTCCTCCTGCAGACCCTCTTTTCTGCGACCCGCAGGTGCGTGTGCCCATGCGAGGCCAGACCTGAGCTCTTTAAACCACCGTAGAGCCGTAAGCAAACCCCACGGAGATGGAGAGCTCTGGCCGAGGCAGCCTCCACGGCTCATCTCTCCTTTCCCCCATCTGGCCTCTTCCTGTGCAAGGAACGGGGTTTCACCTGGACTACTGAAATGCTGTTTTGGGCACGCGGGTGCGAGAGGACTGCGCCAGCACGGCCCGGGGCAGGAGCGCGTCCTTCCCTGCAGGCAACGCCTCCTTCCTTACGGAGCTTCCCATCTTTGCATTGACCCAGCCCGACTTGCCCAAGGATACTGCAAGTCTGCCAAAAACTTGGAAAATAAAATAAACCTGATTCGAATAGATTTATCATCTTCTTCCTATTTATGCAGCTGTTGCTTCTACCATTCTGGGAGTATGAAGGTACCTGAAAACAGTTACAAATTTACTGTTCCCTCCTTGAGGTCTTTTTGCAGTGCTAGAACGGTTGGAAGATTTCTCGGTCTAAATGAAAATCAGGACCTGAGGTTTCTTTCTTTTTCCATTTAATTCCTTTTACGACTTTTTGTCTTAATTATGTATACCCTAAGGGTTTTTTTGCTTTTGTTTTTTTTTTCTTTTTCTAATTCTTTGTTGATGATATGAACATAGTCGTGTATCTTCTTAATTTCTGCTGCAGAATCAGTGAAGAGGGAAGCCATAAAAGATGTTGTATGTTATAAAGTAGTCTGGCCGAATGGGATAGGTGGGGCGGGGGACAGGGATGGCTGGAAATGAAAATCTAAGGGCAAAATTGGCTAGGGCAGAATTCTACCGAAGCCAAAAGGATGTGTGCTCCCATCTTTAAAACCCACAGAACAGTCTCTGTAGAATAAAACAATTACAAAACAGCCTATTTCTGAGCTTAAATTACACGATATTTATGGAMTCATTCATGCCAGAATTAGCTTTGCTTCAGAATTTTGAAAGTAGCCTTAACTCCCAGCGTGCCCCTTTAATGCATAATTAACTCTTTTTACAAGCTTAATGTTATCTTTCACAGAGAACTCAGAAAATGTGCAATGAAAATCTCTATTTGTGCTCTAATAATATTCTCCAATGCTCTTCAGATTATTTTGATGGTTCTTTTTTTTTTTTAACTAGATGGCAATAGGAGAGGATTCGTTTATAGTTTTTTTTTCCTCTTCACTGGGGCTAAAGTTGTCATGCCATTACCTGAGCTACTTGAGACGCGTTCGAGAAGCGTCTCTGAGTTTGTGGCAGAAGTTCGCCCACTCTTTCTCTTCATCGTAGGGAAGCGCTTGCTATAGCTCCATTATACTTTCCAAACAGTTGTCATAATTTCTTTGAAGGAATTTATCAAGAGTAAAATAAAGGTAAAATCCACTTGTGCCAACTCAGTGTTTGCCTACTATAAATAGGCATTTCAACAATCTCCAGAGAGCCGAATATCTAATAAAACTGTTAGGGAACAAATTTGTCACCTGGCTTCTAACCGATCTCTGAGAGGTTGATGTTTGCATCAACATAGAAGTATAGCTATTTTCTGGAAGTATAAATGTTCCTGCTTGTATGCATAATTATGCGTTTTATGGCCCCAGTACAGCGTCTATTGAAATCAAAAGAGAAAAAATCCTTCTTGACTTTAGGGAGCTTTGGATCAAAAGATGGAAAGTAGAGTGGTGTTTGAGGCTTATGAAGCATGTTTTTTCTTCAGATTCTGAGGAAAAACATGGTATGTAAAACTACTTACATATAAAATCACTTTTTCAAAGCAGCGGTAGCGTGCAGGAATCATAAAATTTAGCAAATATATAGATCAATACTATCTGATCATTTGAATAATGAGGCCAAGTGATGCTGGTTATGTCCCACTTCATCTGGAGGAAGTAGGAGACTCCATCACCATCTACAGCAGCCCTTGAAGCACTTCGGTTCATTAAGTCCTTTCAGAGCTGCATATTAAATGTTGTTCGGATAACTAAATATCTCCAAATCTGTTCACATCCTTTGTATTGATTTATTAAACTGTTTCCTGTATTTTTATATACTCTCTAATCTATTTACTTCTGCTCTTTTCTGTGAATACTTGGGCAGGCTCGTGCGTTCCCTCTCTGCTGTATTTTTATTTTGTCCTCGATAAGGTTTGCATTTACGCCCAGCAGTATTTGGCGCCTTGCTTCTTTCATCCAAGCGAGCCGTTGAAGAGGAGCTCGTAGAGCGTTCACCAAGAGACGTAGCGTTTCTAGGGCCCGGGGCACGTGCTGCGCATCCRTATGTAGACCCGGAGCCTAACGGCGTTGCCACTGTAGATGCTGGCGCCTGGGGCATGCCAGAGGCGAGCAGAGCCCCAACCTGGGCTTGGTGAGCGCTGCTGAGGGGTCGCGGGAGTAATTTAAAAGAAAAACTCATGAAGTACCATAAAAAGCATTTATGCTACGGAAGGACGGCTCCTCAGGAGGTGCTGAGAGGGGGTTGGTATTTATTTGTTTCCCCCTTCTTATAGGTCATTTTTGTGAGTATTAATTGAAGTCTGCTATTTTCACAACCTTTCCTGCAACAGGAAATAAATACATGCCTATAATACACAGCTGGATTTAGTATTATTAATTCTCAGCAGTGCCCTGTAGCTGTGGGTGGGAGATAAAGCCGTATAGCGGGACTTACTGAACTTTGGCAACGCTTCATCATTCTGATACACGCTCTGCGTTACACTGTGCCTTCAAATACGGTAAGGTGAAATTTCATCCTGGTCCAATCATTTATGAACACTGAGGAGATGAAAAACAGCTACAGATTTTGTGATTTGGATGTCTTTGGACTCAAGACAGTTTTGCCAGTTGATGAGGCTATTAAGTCTGTTGAAGTCTGTGTTGTAAAGTCCTCTATTAAGGCTGACTGCTGCTGTTCCATCTCTCTTGGTTCATGAATGATTTCACCTGCCTGGCAAGACTGAAGCTAATCTCTTTAAATTAAATTCACAATTTTTTTGGACAATGTTTTATCTTGCTGTTTATCTTGCTGTATAGCTTGTTTTCCCATCA
Source organism: Apteryx rowi (assembly GCF_003343035.1). Lineage (NCBI taxonomy): Eukaryota > Metazoa > Chordata > Aves > Apterygiformes > Apterygidae > Apteryx > Apteryx rowi. The sequence goes on from NW_020451260.1 coordinate 2,304,787, forward strand.
GATATAAACAGGACCAAAATACTTATTTATGTCATATTAGCAACAGCCTGGAATTTCTAAGAGTTGACATCTGGTGTAATTTATTCAAACTGGAAAATCTCTGAAGTTATTTTTCTGCGAGCAGTATGTGACAAAGGTTTCTAATTTTTTAATAGTTGCTTTCTTCTTCCTATAAAGTTATGACAGAAAATTGAAGCACATTAGAAATGTGATATAATATGATGCAGTGAAAACTTCCCTCTTATCTCCTGGGTGATACACAAATAATCACGCACCCCTTGCAAATAAAAAGTTAAGAAAAAACAGTATTTTCACGCAACAGAGCGCACCAACATCACATGTGATGCTTATTTATAGTGACTGCAATACCTGCTGCTTTGCTCCRTCTTTTTGTAACGCTCCCAGCGATGCGCCTGTACGCTGCCCGGTCCCACAGCCTTCTCGCCAGGCACTGGGAGGAAACCTCCCGTAGCTCCGGCAAACGGAGCTACGCTCGAGCCCAACTGCGGTGGTGGTTTTCCAGTCGAGCCCTGAGCTCCTAAATGGCATGAGTAAAGGTGCAGCACGGTTTCTTCCAGCGGCTCCTCCGGTGAAAGGCTGATGATACGGCAGTCTTATGTAATAAAATGTGCCTGCTTTGAAACCAGCCGCTTAATTTGCTTAGCGAACAAGTATGTCGTTACGCAGCGCTGCAAAGTTACTTGGTGAATCCTGAAAACTTTGAATTTTCTAGGATATTAACAGTTCTTGCCCCTCAAGGACCTAAACAGCGTGCCCGTGATAATGAGAGCAGATGGGATGCAAATGCATCACTGTCTATATAATTCTTAACACCTTTTTGGTTTTTTTGAAAGGGATATAGCCATAAGGGTCAAAACCGCTAGAAGTGCTAACTCTGCCGTTCTGAGATATCACTTTAGTGATCGGCCAGCCTGGGGGGGGGAACTGTGGTCAGGAGCTGGGAGTCCCCCCATTGCTAATRTAACAGGGCACTTTCCAACACTGCATTTTTAAATATTGCTGTATTTATTACTTAATCAGGGAGTAACAGCAAGGTGCTAGGCTATTTAGGTCATTGCATGCATTTTTGGTTTGACTTCAGAGGGCTTGGTTCAGGACTGTCGCTCAGATTATTTCTGATTTTCCTTGACAATTCTATTGTACCTTCTTTTGCTGGTAATAGTATGATATTAAATCGTCTGAAAGCCAAATAACTTTTTTAACTTAGTGTCATTGGGAGGCAGGGCTGTAATCAGACTTTGGCCAGTCACTCATTCTGGGGGTCTACCCAGAAGTCTACCTCTTTCTTTAAAATGAGATAAAACTTACTATACCAAACGAAGCCATTTTTAGTACGTCTAATTGAACAGAGCTGTGCCGATCACTTAAGGTTAGGCAGAAACAGATTTTTTCTTTATCCTGCCTTATAGGTTGGCATTGCGCTAAGCGCTGCAGCCGAGCAGACAGGACCCACGAGAGGCGAGCAGCACGTGATGCTGGCACGAGGTGGCAAGCACAAGCATAGCGGCCACGGGATGGCGGCCCTTAGGTGATCCTTTGAGGACATACACTCTTATTTGGACAAAAATTAATTCAGGGAAGTCTTCCAGCCTCTGTGATCCAGGAGAGAGGTCAGAGGGATGATGGCAGCGATGCCTTCTGAGCCTCGATGTGTGCTCTTAAGGAAATGGTGGCCGAAGAGGGCCACCCTTCACGATGGAGGGACTCTCCATGTATGAATCATGTTCAGTTATTTGCATTTAGGCACCTTTACTTTCATCACGTCTGTTTAATCTCACACTGTATTTTATTGCTGTCTTGGTATCGCGCTCTTGGAGCTATAAGCAAAAAAGGCCTTTTTTAATTAGACTGAACTTGAGGAACTGAGTAACGTGCATATGTTGGTGTGTATCCGTACGCAGAAAACTGAACTAAATTGTCGTGCTCTTAAGGTAAATGGGAAGTGTGGATGGCTCAGGTGTCGTCTGTGGAGGAAACACGGTTTGAACACATACCATCTGCTGTGTTACGTGGAGGGCTCTGCATAAGTGCTGAGCAAGTACTTGGGGTAGGGCTAGGTGACCTCCAGAGGTCCCTTCCAACCTAAGCTAGTCTATGACTCGGTCGGTTGCTTACTGCTGGCCTTTCGTTATTTACTTCCCCTTCAACGTGGCTAAGCAAAGCGATGCAGTGCGGATTCCTGCAGTGCCTGGCTGTGCTCGGATCCATCCCACCTGAATTTGCGCGCTTAACTGAGTCATCCGAAACGTAGCACCCTGAACTCTTGCCTTAGTGAGGCATAGGCATCTTCTGGAGGGTGGTTCAGATAAATAGTAAGTAAGTATTGAACAGCTTCAGTTAAGTACATAAATTAATTGGGGTGAATCTGGGCCTGAATGTCTAGAAGCAGATTTGTAAGGAAATTAAACTTTTCTGCTGTAGTAAGTGAACAATAGTTGGGGCTTGGACTAGATCCAGCATCGTTCATTGTAGAAGAACATCCTTCTGTAGTTCTGTGTATCAACAACGGCACCAATTATAAATAAATTGAGTACAGGTTAACAGGAGACCTCCAAGAAGACTTTCAAGCCTAGGAGATTTCCCTTAAGCTTATACTAACTGGCATCATTTCTAGGTGTGCAGAGAGTTAGGCAAATCCATTGAATTTTGTGAACTCAGGCTGATTTTAGGGGGAAAAAATTGTGCGTTCCTCTGTCTGTCTACTTTAACATCATGTTTTTTTAAGAGTCTGCCTCCGGTGTCCAACTATCCTTTTTGTTTCTATATAACCTGAAACATCCCAACGGCTTCTGGTTCTGATGCTGATACGAGATGGCCAACGTTTATGCAAAATGCTTATTAGAGGACTTTCAGTGGAAGTAGGACATTAAAACCCAATATTCGATGAATGATGGCATATTAATGTGTGCGTGTATCAGCAGAGAGGATTGTGTTTTCACTGTATAAACGGAAACCAGTTGAATGAATGCGACACGTAGGCACCACAAAGGTTCAGACTGTCTTTGGAAATACTATGGAAACCTCACTGGAGTAATTCGGTATGAATTCCAGTTGGATTTATCTAATTGTTGCTCTTCAATGAAATATATGGCTTTTTGCCAATAATATATGAAGAAAAAGAAAGACCATGTTTGCTTTTCATTTTCAGGTATCAGAGTTTGTTTTTTATCTGTATATGCAGCTCTAACTATAAATGCTTTATAATTGGTGGTTGTTTCTCCTAAGCTGGAAAAAATGACTTTTGAAAAGGGATATTCTTTTCATTGTTTTTCTAGAGCTAAAAAAAAGAAAATCGTTTTTTATGCCTAAGTTGATGTTTTCTGGAACTCTGCATAATGCTGTTGAATGTGCACAGGGAATGAAAAGTCTTTAATTAAGCAGATGCCAATGGGTGCAAAATTTAAAGGCCCATGCTGAATGACCCTCATCATTAATCCTAAAATCAATATAAAGCGTTAGATTGTCTAATGACTTCTAGTCATTTACCTTTCCCAGATGAATTTGGTGTCTAGGTCCCATGATAATTAAGGGACCTGCAGCACTTCAATTTTTGGAGAAAAACGTAATTAAATTGAAAATGTAGAGATCAAAACTGCAATAATTACTGAAGATTATGTTTTTTCACAGCTGGCTGGAGCCAGAGATATTTAAGGGAATAGGTGATACCTGGACTTCCCTTGTATTTCAGCCAATGTTTTAGAGAATTCAAAAAGCTAAAAGCAGAAGAGCAGATAAYGTTCAACCAGAATTCATGAATAAGATCAGCCTTGGGGTGCAAAGTGTGGAGGAATTAAACAGCAGGCTTTATAAGGCTAAAATAACAAAACCAGGCTGAGGAATGGGCGCCTGGAGTGAGATTGCCCTTGGTCTCTGAGATGAATTAAGTATTCTGATTTACCCCAGGGAAAATGGCAGAACGCCGTCATTTTTCACGGAATGCCAAATTTTACTTTTTCATTTTGGAGCTATCAGAGATGTGAACCACGAGAATTGCTTCTCTATCCATTTAGATGACCTTGCCATGTGTGTGAGAGGCCTTTTATTTTGAAGCTGTGTTTAATGTATTACTACAGTATGCGGGCCGTTCCCCCCGGCACCTGCCTGAGGAGCTGGAGGACTGAAATAACTGACTCTCAGTCCTGCAGGATGCAAGCTCTGAATGCACGATATTAAAAAAAAAAAATGTTTTTTTTATAGCTGTTGCAGTGATATGTATTGCTCGCTGCCAAATTCTCCCTCATTTCCTTGTGCCATTGAAGTGAAGGGACTGAATACGGAAAACCTTAACTCGGCCTGTCCCCATGCCATCAATTAGAATTTTGAGGATTAATTAAATTGAGTCCAAACGAGCTCAGCCTCGGTTATTCATAGCGAGAACCATGAACCGACAATTAGTTTTGACAGGTATTTGGTTGAATTTGAAAATCTCCCTCAGGGTATTCACACTGTATTTCTGTTTTCAATTAAGTTCTGCTCTTGCCAGTACTCAGCCATGTATTTGATAGCTGACTTAAAAATAGGGCCAGAGCCTCCCCATTTCATGTGAACTTTCCCCAGTGGCTTAATTGGATACAGGGTCAGAGGACATTCAGATTTCAGGTCTTCTCATGGAAAGTCAGTGATAAACTTCACGGTTACTTGCTCATTAAAACACAGTTTTATTAAACCACATTCTGTTAGCTTTCAGACCTGAACCTAGTGATAAGAGATATATTTGTGTAATCAAAAGGAAAAGTAACACTCTTCCGTGAATACGGGGATGTGACAAAACGCAGCAGTACTTCAAAGTGCAGTTTGTCAGTGGGATGCAAAGAGGACATGCAACTTGGGAAGGTTGTCAAAGAAAGTTAAGAAACAAAGTTTTGTGGGCAAAACTTAGGAATGTATTTAACAGGATATACTTTTGTTACAAAAAGGAAAGAAAGGGAAAATATTTAATGTCACACTAGCATGTGATGATGACCTTTCCCATACTGGCTATCTAAATTTCATAACGGGGCTTTTCTTCTCCAGGRTATTAGGTTGCAACGCTCTCAGATGCTCAGAGCAGGTTGGCTCGTGCCCTAGCCTAACCCGGGCCTGTCCTAAAATTGACAGGGACGGAAATGCTTTCTTTAGGATCTTTAGCCTGACTGATTGTTCCTGCATCTTGTGCTGGTGTTGCATATCCGGAGTCATGCCTGGATGCTCTGGCTCTCTTGCTTCCATCTCCCAAGCAGAGAAGCCATTCATAGCGCACCCGAAGATCCCCACCAGGAAGTTTAAATCCCTGCAATCTCCATTTCTCACATTCAGATCCTGAGCCTTTCTTAAAAGAAGTGATTACTAGTATTGAGTAAATTGTTCTTGTGAGCCAGACATAACTCTCAGGGTAAAAAAAAATAAATAGGAGTATAGCATGGGGGACTGAAGCTGAAGCTCCTTCCCTGGAATTTCCATTCATGCCACAGTCTGTCTGTAGCCTTTTCCTTAAGGAAAGGAAGAGCCTGTGGTTGGCGGTAGGAAGTGCCACGGCTCCATGTCCTGGGATGGCTGCACAAGCCCGTTTGCAGCAGTGGGAAGGGGATCAGAGCTGTTCATGAGAAGCTGCTGCAAGCGCCTGTCCAGCTGGCGCTGCATCTCTGCTAAGCTGTCCCCACCATCCGTGGAGTCAGCAGGGAGGCTAAGAAACAGCCTGACTTCTAAAAGACAAGGACAAGAAACAAATAATATTTATATCATGTTGCTGTCTCTCTGATACTGATTTTCTACCTGCAGTATTTCTGAAGTTACCTGAAATTGGTGCTTTAGTGTTCCCCTTGAGATAAGAACGATACCACTTACAGACATAAGGAATGTAGCAACTACTGCATTAATTCATCTTTGTAAATAACTATTACTAAGCTCTACAATTCAGATCTTTACAAATTTAAGAAAAAAAAAATCCTTTGGAAGGGCTTTTCTTATTTTAGATCCTGTTTGTAGATCTCAGCATAAGCAAAAGTTCTTGCAAAGCAGTGAGACTCTTCCCTGACAACCTCTGTCCCAGTCATGCATGAGAGAGAGAAAATTATGTAGAAGTGAAATGGCTCTCGTGCACAGCCTACAATTTCTGTGAGGTTTAATTACAGCCCGACTACTTTTGTCCTGGCAGAGGTGTCCAGCGTGAAGGATGCAGAGGACTTTTCCTTGTCGCTTCTGCAGACTGGACAAACTTACACCATTTTACCTGCTTGCCTAGAGTGCTTCTCCTGGCTGGTTAGAGGTACAGCCCTCTACGTACCTGAAGAGGGTTCAGAAGGCTTTCTGGAGGCTTTGGAGCAGCTCCCTGAGTCAATGAAATGGCCTCCAAGTGGATGGGTGACCTCTCACAGGAGAAGCCCCGGCAACATATCGGTGATAGGCCCAACAGAAATTAGACTACTAAGCTTTTATAGTTGCTCCTTTTGGCTTCCCTGGCTTACCATTTACAGTATGGGCAGGAAACACCTGACCCAGCCTTCACRTGAAATTGTGGAAATGACAACTCCAGGCCAGTTTGGCTGGATCCTGCCAAGATCCTGCCAAGGCATTTGCAGGAATGAGTATGTTGCTACTGAGTTGTAATCTAGCAGCCCATGAAAAAACACTTGAGAGCTGATTTAGATCATAAACCAACAGGAAATCCACAGACCTCACAGCTTCTGCCTCTTGCAGAGGGCTGGCTATCCTTCCTTCCCTGGTAGTCAAAGTTGGCGTGGAGAGCGTGTGTGACCCTCCAAGGGAGAGTGCGTACGCAGAAACAGCAAGGGCCCTCTTCTGACGGCAGGCGGGCCGCAGCACAGGGTAATTGCTTGTTCCTTAGAAAACTGGGCCAGGGAACCCAAAAAGTTATCTGGTCTCAGTAATGGGAAAAGGAATACTGGTTCTGGGTTTGTTGGACAATTGTCTAGACAGGTGTTTGCCCCAAAAGAGCATTTTTTTCTGATATGCAAGAGGGGTAGTACATGCAGGTGGGCAGATCATCAGGGATTTTTGCCCCCAGATTCTAGCCAGTGTCACACGGACAGTAGATGAAAGCTGGGCTATGCAGCTGTGGAGTTGCTGAGGGCTTTGAGGCATGACTGGGGCTTGGCAGCTGCCTGCTTGGGGAGTCAGGACACTTGCAGAGTTCCCTAAGGGAGGAAAAGCTGGAAGAAGTCTTCTCTATCCCCGTCCAAAGGAGTTGGTCCTAACCTGACCAGGTGGGCCAGTTGTTTTCTGGGAAGATCTGTTACCGTTTTCTGGAAATGCTGCTGCACCAGAGGGGAGCAGAAGAGTGACATGAAGGTGAGCGAGGTTGTGAGGGGTTGTTTGGTGGGTTGGCTGGTTTGCTGGTTTTGCTCTCTGTAGGAAGGAGTTCCTCCCGTCTCACATTCCCTCTTTTCCTGTGCAGACATCGTATTCACTTGGGACCTCCCGACRTGCAGCGTCGCTCCAACTTGATTGTCAGATGGCTGTAGCGCTCTGACATTTCCGTATGCGTTCATGAGGCTGCTGCACAGATGAACTGCATATGTACACGGTGTTCAGACCGCTTGAGAAATCCTATGGCAACCCCCGTTAGGAGTAAATCAATGCATATCCTGGTTATGAAATATGTAATCACAGCATTCCTCTTGGGACATGAGAATCGCCAGCCCCTGCAACGTTCTGCAGTTTTTCCCTCCCATTCCTAGGTAGTCAATACTTTTGTGTTTCCCTAGCCTTTTTAATAGGATTGCTCATCTTCATCTTCCATCTTTGAGCAATTCAACAAAAGTTTTATACCCATTTGTAGAATTTATCTCTTTTTAGCTGTTTGCTGGTGATCCCGTGTGAACCCTTCTGCAGCCCTCCCCCAGTCCTCCAGGTAGGACTCGGAGGACCGTCCCAGGGACGCTGCGTGCTGAACTGCACCAGATGGGTGCCTTTCTCTGCAGACACCCACTTCTGCTCTGCGCTCAAAATAGCGTATTTTGCCCTGCTGGATTAGCCCTTTATATCTTATCATTTCTGCTGGAAAGCTACCATTATGCTTTTCACATAAGAGACCTGTGCAGGTTAATAATGTATCGTGATAAGCAGTTGTGCTTTGCATGCCTGTGTTGCCTTAGCTCAGCAAGCTGCATACACGTGAAGACTCACAAACCTCTGTTGCAGCAAGTATTTCAGCATTATTGTTTTGAAAATGTCTAAATTGGACAAGGAGAGGGCAAGAGGCTTTACAAAAAAATCATATGAAGAACTAGTGTCAAAGCTAAGACCGAATCTGGTGCTCAGACCATGGAAAAAAGAACTTTGTCACTAGTTTTAACTCATTCAAATTTTCTCCTTTTGTTGTTCTTTTTGTGTGGCGATGACGGTGTTCAATCTTTTGCGGGCAGCCAACATACTTGATGCTATTTCCTCTCCCTGCAGAGCAACAGGGAATTAGCTACATCTGAGTGACCTCTGGGCAGCTCCTGATATCAGCATGTACATTAACATTATTTAAAATGGAATTTTTTTTKAAATATTCTGGAGATTTAGTTTTTATTCTGAATCTTAATAACCTAATTACTTTGAAATTGTTGTGCCCTTTGCTTTATGAACTCTTAATCATAAGGCTCTCAGGCAGATATCGTTTAAGTAATCAGCATCAGTATCATCAGTAATTAAAGTGATAGCCAACTACAGGTGCTGCTAACTGCTAATCAATTAAATGCGTTTGTAATTGAAAACTTGATTGAAGTATTGATAGTTGCTTTTGATCTCTGGACCTGTAAAATGGTGGTTGGTTTTCTTAAAGTTGACTGAAATGCTTTACAAATTTGAAATGCATAGAACGGTTTGGGAAGGAGGGAGATGAAATATACTGTGAAATTCAACCTTTCCCTGCTTAGCTGGTGGGAATAAACATGGTACCGTAGACCAGATTTGGCTTGATGGGCTGTTGAGCGAGTGCATAGACTTTAAGAAGTTAATGAGTCCATGCACCTGTGGTCACTTGGAAACTGGAAGATTTGCATTAAAGGGAGGAAGAGCTGAGACCAAATATATGAAAGTTCATTGTAAGTAATTGCATTATTGACACAAGAATAAGTTAAAATGAAAAGGAATACGTTGCTGTGGTTATGGGAGCGTATTGTAGATAGGTTTTCCCATTACAATTTTTTTTTTTAAATGAAAACTTGTTAGCCCAGCTCTGCATGAGAAGTCAAAGTTTTGAAAGTTTTCATGAAGGTAAAATCTTAAAAAAAAAAAAAAAAAAAAAAGAGTATTTCAAGTGAATGACACTTCTCAGTTGCTTCAAAAGGCTTTGTTTTCAATCGTTTTAATCATTTCAATCATTTTGTTTCAATCATTTTACTTTAAAAAATTAGTATAAATTTTCTGAGAGGCACTTGAGGTGAGTTTCTTCAGATGTTCCTTGTTTCTCCACATTATCTATAAAGAGAGCCTGGYCTGTTAATTTTAAATGTTTAAAGTTAGGTGAGAGGGATCTCACCTTCATAGTTGTGTAACATTAAAATTTGATTAAGTGAGAAAACTGTTGGGCCAAGCAGTTGGCATTTATCAACAGAAAAATGCTGTTAGGTATGCTATTTTGGATGCCAGGTGTTATTCAGCTAAAAAGCGCTAGTTTTACTGTGAGCGAGTCTTCCCCAAATCTTTTTTAATTACATGCAACCAAACGTTGGAAGCAGCTGTGCTACAGAAGACTCTGTGGTGGCAGAAAGGTAGACGTCTCTGGTAGCAAATGAGCTTTTTTTTTTTTTTCCTTGTGTTTATTTTCAGAGCTCGCTGTTTTTTGTTTGTTTTTGCTCCTTTGGCACCGTAAACACATACTTGCTCGAGGTTCCTGGCACTTCTAAGCCTTGTATTTGATTATGTTTCATCCTCTCTTCAAATTAGTGAAGGCACCCAGAGGCAGTTTTATCCTGAAGTTTCTTCCCCTCGTATATCATAGCTATTTTTTCTTTTCTTCTTCTTTTTCTTCTTTTTTTTTTTTTNTAAGACTGTGGTAGTCAAATAGTTTAAGTATTTGATCATGCACTTTTAATATAAGAGCTGTTTGGAGACTTAGTTCAGAAGAGAGACACCCCGAGGAGAATGATACTGGCCAGAAAGGTCTTTACGTCTTAACAACCCTCACGGTTTTTTTCCTTATGATTGTCTTCACTTGGGAGTAAAAGTGGTTTTATGAAACACCGTGGCTGGGGACGTTAAAATCGCTCGTATCCAAGGCAACGGCCAACGGCCTCAACATGTCTTTGTAAGTTAATTTTCACTTTGGCACTGGTGGTGCGGCGGGAGCTCCTCGCCCGCGGAGCGGGTGGGATGTGGCGCGCAGGGGGCCGGGACTCTCCGAGGCCGGAGGAACGCGGTTTTTGCCTTAGCCGCGAGCCTTGCCCGTCGCTCGAGCGCGCGCAGCAGAGGGGTACGAGCGGGCGTTAACGACGGCGGCTTATTGCACCGCCGCGCTCGGCCGACAGCCCGYGGCTCCCGCGCGCTCGGAGGTCTTGGCCTGGCTCGCACGTGAAATGGGAAAGCTTGGCTGGACTGCTGCAAGGCCGCTTGCGCTTCAAAAAAATCAGGTTTGTAATCCGGAGGAAACGGGTGCTCCCGGGGTACAGCTGGGTCCTCATTGCAAGGCCCGAATGTCGAGCGGGGTCGTTGGAGCCGCCGGTGAGGGCCAGTGGTTTAGCCCAGAGCCGACACCAGGAGTCGCGTTGCTGGAAGCCTCGTAAAAGACTAGAACGGGTTGGGAAAGTGGATGCAAACCTCATCCCTTCTGCTCCTCCTCTTGCCAAATATTATGTCTGGCATTAATTAAAAAATAACTCCTGAAGAAGCAAATTCTGTCCTCTTCAAGCACTGGCACTTTCACATACATATATATGTATAACACTATCTAAACCTTTTTTACTTTAAATAAATCTAAAATCTAAAGCGGCTGAATAATATCCTTTAAAAAACAAAAAAAAGTAGTTGCAAGAGCAAGTGATTGTAGTCACAGTTAGGGTGGAAACATTCAGTGTTGCATTAAATGGTGGTGGTTCAGATGGCCTTTTCCAATAACTGGTCTTAATTTGTTCTCCCAATGTATTGAAAACAGATGACTTGAAGCCTTTCAAAATCGGACATCCTCATGGTATAGAAAGCGTTGTACAGAATCTCCATAGGTGTGATTTCAAAATAGGTTTGATTTTGCATATAATGTTAGTATAGTCAGCTTCTGTGCCACGTGCAAAGTATATACTACATATTTCTTGGGAATACATCCCCTCTTTCAAGAGGGAACTCATACAGAGCAAAGCATCAGAACATTAAGCACCCTTTACTTTACCTCGTGATGCTTAATTTCCTGGTGAAAACTATTATTTTTGCAGTTATGCCAGGCTTAGCACGTCTTACTGCACAAATGACATGTGGATTTTTCATGTTTTCAGGCCACATGAAAACATTTACTCAAGAGCTTAAGCACTAGCTTACTTTAAAATATACCTGAGGATTTTACTTATTTTTTTTAAATGCTCTCTTTCTAAGCGTCTCTGAGCCCTGCTGTTTTTCAAAACATACCTGATTTGGGAAATAATACTTTTTTTCCTTTTTTTCCTTTTTTTTCCTTTTTTTTCTTTTTTTTCCCCCCTATGAGGGAGCTGTTTGAGCAGTGTTGATTTAATTGTTAGCAGAACCCGAACCTGAACGCCTCTGAATGCGGAGTTCGCTCGCAGGAGATTGCTGAGGCCAAGATTAATTAACAGCAGTAAAAAAGYGCCCCAGTTAGATGCTTGCATGAATTTTGGCAGGCAGTGAAAGGCTCGTTCTCGGAGGCGCGGGACGACTCCTGCATGCTGGCAGATCATTAGGAGCGCTTCTGGGGGATGTATCACTGCATTAGATGTTCCTGGGCTGACGTACGTGGCTGGTTCCTGCGTTCCTTATTAAGCATGAAGGATGAGTTAAACGGGTCCCAAACTTTCTACTGAGTGCACTGGGGGCTTGTAATTATTTGTAACTGCGTCTCATGCAGTACATTGTTTTTCTGGCTACAAGCCTTACTTCTGACAGGTGCAGTTTATTTATGCTAGTATTTAAATTTTAATTTCTTCAAGCCTACAGTCCTGTTCTAGCTTGCAACCTTAGTAGGAGAGCGATTGCCTTCTGGATGTATTGAAACCACTGATACTTTGGAGTTGTTGTTAATAATATTTAATATGTGTCGCCACAGCATTTTATAGACCTTAGGTATCTCGAAAGCCAATTGCTAATACTAGTAATCTGTGCAAATACCTGTTCATGAACATGTATGTCCAGAGGACTAATGACTAAAATAAACTGACAGATAGTCTTTGGTGGACATGCAGAAACTTTGATTTGATGAGATGTATAAGTTTTCGGATGGTCCCCATTTCTGATCAACACAGAGCTGATATTTCAATTCTTCCTTGCTCTGTTTGGGTGTCTAACTAAGAAATCATGAAAATGTGAGAATAAAAATCTCTTGTGCTTTTGGAAACTATGGAAAAGATTGTGAAGATTCAGCTCAGGCTTAGAACAGTTGGGTCAATACCTGATCTCTCTGGAGAAGTTTATCAAATACAGCTGAAGTGGCAGGGATCGTGCCGTGTAGTTTGCAATCTGTAAAGAAATAGCCTTTAGAGAGCTGGTGTCACATAGATGTTCTCCTCCTCCTCAATAGGACCATTATGAGACGTCCGGCGCGTTCATGACTCTGCATGAGGGCAGCGCGGGTGCCGGGTGTACCCGCTGCCGTTGCAGCAAGTCCCGTGCGGGATGATTTTCTTAGGGTGCAAGGCAGGGCCACACTCCCAAGAAAAGAAGAATCATTGTGGCAGAACAGTGGTGGCAAGCAACCTTTTACAATACTTTTCCACATTATGTTTCAAGAAGCACTAAAAGGTTCATAAAATCAGCTTGAAAGTTGACTTCATTTTATGGTTTCCTTAGGAATCCCAGTACAATTGAAATGAAATATTTTCATTCTGCTAGTTGCCCCCTGGATAAAATGTGAAGGATTAGAGCAGTAGTTATTATGTTCTCTCTTAAGCAGAAGAAAGGACAAGAGGCCCACCAGAACCTCAGTCATTGATTTTCCTGGAGCAAAGGGTCGCATGTTAAGTACTATTGATAAAAAGCATCGTTGTGGTGTCCATGGAGACCAGGCTGAGGTGAAAGTGAACCGCTACCATTATAGCGACAGCTTTAGGTAGGTGTATAAAAAACCTGCTTTTTCTCTAATCGTACRGAAGATCTTATTTATTCTACCTTGAGCACGGGCTCAAATCCGCTGCTCGTGTGCCGTGCGGGGAAATGGAGCACTATTGGCTTCAAGGAAGGGACAAGGATGGTTGGGGTCTTGTAAAACCTGCGCAGCACTTGGAGGTGTCACGGCTCCAAGTGCTTGGATGCCTGTGCTGGAAGTCTTTCCCCCCGCCCCCCGCCTTAAATTAAAGTGTCAAATTCAGACTAGAAATAGGGCTTAATATTTAAATAGTGAAATTCATTATTTGTGGAGACAACCTGACAGGAACTGCTCTGAGCTGTCTGTCACTGCAGTCGGAAAATCGAAGTGGGGTCATTCTTAAGAGCTCTCCTCCGGTTTAAATGGGAGGCTGCGTGAGGTTTTGCCGATGAAGAAAGCAGCTCCAAATGGTGGATGCTTATTAAAAAAAATGGCTAATGTGACCTGTGCTCACTGATCGCTTAGCTGCAATAGTTCCTTAATCCGTAAAAGCGATGAGCGTGTCAATGTCCCAGGCAGCTGTGCACGTGCTCTGCTACGTCCCCGTGCAGCAGGCCTTGTCCTCTGCTGCATTTGGACACCAACTTTTGGCTGCTGCTTTAGCTGTAAAGTTCCTCGGTGCCTCAGACAGGTTTCCTTGGGCTGGGAGCTTCCTCTCTGGCTCCTCGGGCCTCCTGCACGCTTCTTGCATCTCCGTAGACTGGGTCTGCTCCTCTTCCTCAGCATCTGGAGCCAGGAGTGCCGCCATGGCCCACCCTCCCTTCTCAGACATGCCATTTGCCTCCTCGTCCCTCCTCGCTGGGAGCGTTTGGCCAGGGTCGTGCAGCAGGAGCAGCAAACCGGCACGGGTTGCAAAGGGAATTCGAGATCAAGCGCGTGCTTTGCTCCCGGGTGCTGTGAAAGYGCACCAGATTGCCTTGAAAAGGGGAATGTGTGTGGATGGCGCTAGCACGCACATCCCCCGGGAGGCTCTGGAGGTGTCAGGGTGCAGAAAGGCAGGATCACCCCTGCTGGATCGGGCTCTGGCAGGGAGTGCCACCAGCTCGCCCAACCTGGTGGTGAAACAGCTTAAGAGACACTAGAGCCAGTCCTGCTTTCTTATACAGGTCCAATATAATTGCACAATATAGAGGTCTCTTCCCCRGTTGCTGGTGGGCCTCACCGAGGGATTCAAGCACGCCGGTGGCAGGTCTGGTCCTTAATTACAGTTCCCTTTGGCCAGAAGTTCTTTGTTTGATCAGATCCTGGTCCAAAGAGCGCTTCCTCTGAACACAACATGATCAACACTGTTGTTAGCCCTCCTAGAGAGCAAATCATTCCCTTGATGCCTCCTAGCTGGTTTAACTCATGTGGAGCTCAAAAATCATGTTTGTTTTAAATACATTGACAAAACGGAGGCTGTGGTTTGGAAACCCCAGTGGGACACACGACAATCCAGAAATTGTGACCAGAACGGTCAGATCCAGGTCACCAGGATGTCTTCCCAGTTATGGGATCTCTTTTGAGATTTGCTCGTTGTTTTTATCAGCTGTTTAATTTCTAAATTTCCTATAGGCAGCACTTTGGGTGAATGCAGGAGGCAGTTGGTGTTAATGCCTTTTCCAACTTGAGACCAATGTGATTTTGTCTCTTCCAGTGAGATTTTTTAGTCTACGCGTCATTCCTGCAACTAGCTACCTGCACGAGCTGCACAACAGGTCCATGAAGGCCTTCCCATCCCTCCGTTTCTCTGTCATTTCTTCTTTTTTTTTTTACCTCCAACTTCTTGGGATGCTCCTGGGTTTAGTATAAATAACTCTATGGAGTCCTGTTATCACCTTTTCACAAAGTACRGTGCCAGCACTTCTTACTCTTCCGTCCTGTTTAGGTGAGTGTTGTGGGTGGAGCTTCAGACGAGCTTTTCTTGTTCCCTGAAGAAGGGGCAGCAGGATGGAGCTGCTCTTCCCTCCCCTCCTCTGGGGAAGTGCCCAGATGCTCTGCTCTCGGAGAGATACCAGAGAAACCGGGCAGTGGCTGGTCAAAAGTGGCTTTTTTTCATAGCTGGGCTGGATTACACACAAAAGCTGAAGTCCCCATGGGCATGATGAGAACTCAGCACAGCATGGTGCAGAAATTAGAAGCGCTGGGAGTTCTCCAGTATCGAACAATGAGTTACACGTAGATGTGTCCTCAGAGCTGTCAACAGAAATATGTTTTAAAGCCACTCTCTGGGCGTTTGCATTCTCCCATAAACATTTTATGTGTAGGCAATTTCAATATGCAAAGTGACCAAATCTGTTTTTAATACAATCACTTCTTGAATTGAAAAATGGAGTTTGTTCTGCCCTAATGCAGAAAACTCGACATTATTTTACTCAGCATTGAAAACTTGAAGTATTGATTTTGAAATGCAYAATTGATTGTAACAATAAATCACTAGGCAACATATGCATGAAAATTGATTTTGCTATTGCAATAATTAATTTGAAATGTGCTATAACATATTTATGCAGGGACTAAGCAACTCCATAATGGTAATAAATTGTATTTAGTCAAAAACTATCCACTGTGAGGCAGTCAACTTTTCTTTGTCCAAAAATGTGCAGTGTAGTGCTGTAGAAGACTATGTAGATACATTTGTGAGGCATTGCTCTGTAAGATACCCTTAATATCCTGAATACCTTATATTCTGCTGAGTAAAGACTCTCAAAGGATTGGAGACTTGCAAAGAACAGCTGGGGCCCAGATTGTTTTAGGAAAGAAATATTCGTGTTGTACAATATCAGCTCCCTTATCAGTCCAGCCCAGTAAATCTGGTGTTTTTCCTGGGCAAATTGGTAGAAACTGTAATAAAGAATAGAATGAACAGACATATGGATGAACATGATATGACGGGGAAGAATCAATACAGCTTTTGTGGAGGGAAGTCATGCTCCACGTACCTATTAAAGTCCTTTGAAGCAATCACTGAGCACATGGTGAGGAGATCCAGTTGATATCGTTGACATGGATTTCCAAAAGGCTTTTGATAAGGTCCCTCACAAAAGGCTCCTAAAGAAATGAAGTTACTGCAGTGCAAGGGAAAAGATCCCTTCAAGAACAGCAACCGATAAGGTAGCGAACAAGGGATGGGAATAGGCGTGGGTTTTTCTCCAGCGAGGGATGCCGGCAGCACAGTCGCACGGCGCTGGGGTCCGTGCCACTTAATGCGGAGGAGGAACAGTGAGGAAAGAGCATTTAGCTACTTAGCATAGCAAAAGTGAAAGCTGCCTGCTAAAAGCTGCGGTAAGACCTCACTGTACCGACTGGGAGATGAAAGAGGAAATGAAATTCAGCGTGGTCAAATGGCAAGTGGTGCAGAGAGAGCCTAGGCACTTGCTGTCCGTACCTGCTGATGTGCACCGGCCACTGCTGTTCAGGCAGGAGATCTTGCTGTTAAAAGTCTGCAGCAGGAAAAATAAGTTGAGTGCTGGGATTTTCAGAAAATGAGCCGAGTGCAAARGAAAGCTCTCATTGCACTGCTGCATACCCCCCTGGCGCAGCCTCGTGCCAACATGGCGCTGGACCTGCCTGCCCGCTTCTCCAAGGGCGCAGCAGCAGCAGAAAAGGTACAAGGAGAGGTGGCTGGAGGGGTCCAATATGTGGACTGGCTTCTGTAGCGGTAGGGACAAAGTTCCTGCGGACCTTGGAGCCAAGAAGAGGCAGGAATACGGCAGTGGAAGAATGTACCAAGAGACATCCCGAAGCAGTGGTTTTGGTTCGGGCTATTAGACTGAGATAAGATCCTCCATACAACTTAGGCAAGACTCGCACTATTTAGAAAAAAGGAGTTATTGGTCTAGATCGTGTTCCTACTGACTGCTGAATGGTTCAGCTAAAATTTTCTTATGGGTTGGAATAAGCAGTAAGTCTCCTCCCAAAAGGTTTGACTTTCTTTGCTTTACGTTATAATGAAGGTGCAGGAATGTCTCTGCCAAAGCCTGCGGGATTAAAGTGGCACAAAATGGTTAGAACTGTTCAGATGGGTATTTTTATCCTGCGGTCAGAAAGAGGAGACTTTGGCACTTTGGGCTGATAAGTGAAATGAGTTATGGTGTCTGCTTAACCCCTGAGCTGACATTTATAGTACAGTGTCCTCGTGGCCTGTTGAAATGAGAAATTCCCGAAAAGGGCAAACATTTGCCGTAGACGATGCCTTGTCTGTATGGCCATCCGCTGGTATGTGCTGCCACTGAATGCATGGCTTTCTTCATACCATCGCTTGAGTCTTTTCCGATTTGAGTTGGACCTGTTCTGAAAAAAGTGACCAAGTTGAGTCTGTGTCGTTGTTAAAAAAACAAGCAAAAMCATGTTCTTCTCTTCTTTTTTTCTTTATAATTCCATTCATTTTATGTGCTTTAGCTCTGTCATTTCTTTGCAAAAATTTCAACATTAATATCTCCTCTGTTACAGAGCATCAAAGTGAGCTGGTTGCCTCCACCACCAGGTACACAAAATGGATTTATTACAGGCTATAAAATCCGACACAGAAAGACTACCCGCAGGGGCGAGATTGAAACACTGGAGCCAAACAACCTCTGGTACTTGTTCACAGGTCAGTGTTTGCTTGGTACAGCCTTGCAAGGTTTTGATGAATTAAATGCTTTGGGAATAAAATACACTTTCACTTCAAGGGAACATCGATTTCTTTGCTGGCAGGTAGCATTTATTGTGTTGTGCAAAGACAATCTTTATATTTTTTTACCCTATCTTTTCCTTAATGCTTTTACTGTATGTTTGTCTCCTAGATTTTATCATTTTCATTAGTGAATTTGAAGCCAAATTTCTTGTGTTCAGTAACTTAAGCCTCAGATAGTTTCTTAGCACACTCAATCAGCATCTCAGACTTCCTTATGGATGCAAAAATATCCATTTCCCCAGTTTCTTTTCCAAGATTTTAGATGGAAAAATATCTCCTCACAAAATAAAAAGTGCAGTAGTAGATCACAGCCAAGCTGTAATTGCAGTGAATGAGTAATCAGATCAGTATCATACGGGTAACAGTGAATTCTAATAAGTGAAAATTATATTTCATTTGGGTTCTTGCGGAGGATGTTGCCCAAGACAGAACTGAGAAAGCAGCAGAGCATCAAGGGTGAAAATTGAACTTTGTAAAAGTCAATGGCACCTTTGCCACTGAATTCAATATAACCATGATTTCACCTCAAATGTCCTGCACTGACCTGCCTTATATTTACTTTTAYGTATAGCAGTGTAACTTGTGAGAATTGAAAGTAATTCTGAATTGTGTGTCTCAGAATAAGTAACTTCATTTACTGTTTCGGAAGGAAAAGCAATATTTTATTTCTTAATTAAAGAAAAGCAAAACTTTTTGTACGAGGAGGACATTAAATATAGAAATCTCAACTTCATGGTGTTACCTGGGCTAATGGCCCCCGTACCTGTGGGGACCACGTGCGCGGGGAGATAACTAAAAGCTGCAGAACAGCAAAGTGGTTTCTGGGGGGAGATAGTGCGTTAAGCATTTTAGACCAGAAGGAAGGGATCTATCTCCTGGCAAATATTTTTAACGTAGAAATAACAATGAAAGTTGCTGAGAAGCTTGAATTCCAAGCCCAGCGCTGTGGGAAGCTGCAGCCTTTTTCGGCTGTGCGGGAACAGAACAGGTTAGTTTAGATTTAGGTTAGGCGATTTATTTTGTGTTGGCTCATGTCCTCAGCCAGCCCTCAAATCAGTTCCTCGAGGGCCGCTGGGGTCCCCGCGGGGCGCTCGTGGTCCCGGCCTGGCTGCTGAAGGGCCTGGTGTAAAGAGGCCTGGGAATACGTATTTTCGAAAGCAATTCAGAAAAATATCCAGACCTCATTATTACTTTCTGCATGCGTATATTGTGATTGCTGGAGACCGAGCTACACGGTTGTTCCAAATGGCTCTTTTAAATATTAACGTGTAGGCGCTTTAGATCTTGGTTGCAATCTTCTCCTTGGTAGGCAGGTGCTTTACAGGATAATAAGAACATCTGCAGCAGCAAAGGAGTTTAGAGATACCGGGAAGGTTTTTAAATAGCTGCTATCAATTTTATAGTAGGCTTCCATGTCAGCTAAATGTTAAACTGCTGTTTTTAATTTTGAATGTTCTTCTCCAGAGAAGGTTTGCAATTAAATGGAGCACTTTTTTCTGTGCTTTGTGGTCAGTATAGACTAAGCAAAAAGATAAATGTATATCCCTGCCTTAGAGACTTGAACGTTATGTGGCGAGTTCAGGAATGCTGCAGTAATGGTTTTCTGATGGCTTTAGCCACTGAGGAAAATGTCCGTTTCTGAATTCGTGCTCGTCCCATAATCTTGGCAGGACTTCACGCTTTCTTCTCTGAGCCCTGGAAAGCAAACCGTTCTGCAGCTGCTATCCTTGTTCCTATTCTGCAAATTTTATGCGTAAGAACAGAGTATTTGTAGATCCCTGCATTTTAAGAGTAGCGAGCTGTTATTCTTAAATGCGTAATTAATGGCTTAGTCATGTAAAAAAAAATTCTCCTTTTTTTACTAATTTGAATGTCACTAGTGTTATATGCATGAGCGGGCCCCAGGACACCAGGGCGGGAGCTGGGCGAGGGCTGAGCGGAGGTTTGCCACGGGAGCTGGTGTCCGGGGCCTTTCCAGGTGCACTCCTACGTGTTGCATCGCAGGTGGCAAATCCAGCGGAATAGTACTAGAAATTTCATTTTACAGAAAATCCGTTGCACACTTTGGTAATGTCGTTAATTGTTTTTTTTTCTTCTTTCTATATGATTTTATTTATTATTATTTATTTTATTTTTTTAATAGGACTTGAGAAAGGAAGCCAGTACAGTTTCCAGGTCGCTGCCATGACAGTGAACGGGACCGGACCCCCCTCAGACTGGTACACAGCAGAAACGCCAGAGAATGATCTTGACGGTAAATACATCTCTCTTAAAAGCTGTTTTCGCCCAAAGCCTTCTAGCTATAGCTGACAGGTGTCACCGCAGTCRTCCCCTAGCACTTTCACCAGCGTGCTGTCAAGGTGAGGGGTGAGATTCCCCGGATAAGAATAATAGAGGCTGTTGTCTGGTCCTTTGAGAGAAAGAGTGTTTCATGGTGCCCAGATTGCATGGCTTTCTGAGCAGGTGAAGAGGCATGGAAAAGAGGAAAAAGCTTCCTTTTTTTTTTTCCTTTTATTTACACAAAAGCTTTCCAGATTCCTTATTTTTAGTCTTGCTCTTCTTTGCAGCGTGTGTTGCAATTGCAAAAGTAAGCAACAATCTAACCTTGGAAATAACCACCCAATAGGTGTTTTCTTATACTTTTGGATCCCATATGCCTTCTGTTGTGTTTTCTTCTTATCACCAGGACCAAGGAGTTGGAAGCCTTTGTTGTAATGATTCTTTACCAGAATCTAGTTTCTGAGTTTCATGGCCATTTGAAATAATACCATGATGTGAATCTGTAACTTCATAAATCATAAACATAATCAAACAATGAAAATAATACCAACAATCTTAGCAATGCACTGAATAAATATTCACATATCTGAACTACTGTTTCCTAGCCTTTTTTGGCAGATGTTAGAAATTCAGGTTGGCAATGAAGCTGAATAATTAGTAAAAGATGATGGGATGCAGGTACCTGAAAACTGTGGGCTTTGTAAATCTGTGCAGATGCTGACACAAAAGGGGGAAAAAAAACACTGAAATGGAAGGGTTAGATAAAATGACTGAGATATTTGAGGAAGAATAGAAGGAGAGTAATGAAAAAGTCTACCAAAAAAATTAACTGGAGTGCAAATAAAATGGGATCAAAGAATCTGACAGATGGAAGTCATGGCAAAGCTACACACAACTGATGAGGAGCAAGTATGTAGTAGAAAGGAGATGAACAGAAAATAAGAGAACACTGATGAAAATGGCTATAATTTTTAAAACAAAATGAAGCACCTAGAAAGGATCAAAGGCAAGCTGGATGAAAGAATAAATAAATAATTAGTTTAAATGCACCGCAGTGCTTGATGCTGGCTTTGTTTTGGCTGAATGCGTTGCCTTATGATCTCAGAAGCAACCCTCGCAACAAATTTCTGCCTGTTTCATGTCCTTTCCATTACGTCCAAATGCGTTTTGCAGTAGAGCAGGAGTGACTGCTTGCATTACATGGCACGCAAAATTAGACAACCAGTACAGGTAGTTTCTCATCGGCATTTTAAATGAAAGATGACACCTTTAGAAGCATTGTAACTGTATTGACTGATGACAAGGTGCCGTGGCGCATGATGTTATCTTTCCAATTATGAATGGGCTAGACAGCAGTTTCAGAAATGATGTTGTGAAGGCGCCAGCAGCTGACTTTTCACTGTCAGGAGCAAAATGCAAGTTCTGAACCCACCTCAGCACGCAAAAAGAAAGTAACACATTTGTACACGTTTGTTTTAATTTGCATTTCGTACACATTAAATTCCTTTGAAGTTTTTGTTCCCAAATACATGTATGCGTGCAAAGATGTTAATAGAGTAATCACAGGAGACGCGATAGAAGTAGGCACACATGAATAAATTAAAGCAAAGACATTTTGTTCATGTATCGTATTTACATGCATTTGCATTTGCAATAGCGGTGAATTATCATAGAGAAGCTGCAACCGTCTGATGCTCGAATGCACGGCGTTGCATAATAGATACGTATTTACCAACAAGATACTTTGATAAACCCTGGGGAGAAATCTACTTATTACTGCAGTTACACAGAGTCCTGCAAGTGTCAGCTGAGCGGGAGAAGTGCTCTCGCACAGATTGCTAACTGCAATTCCCGCTCTGCTGTTAGGGCTGATGCAGCTTCTCTTGCTTTCGCTGGAAGCCGGCTTGGCGTAAGCAACACGAAGACAAACAGCATCCCGGAGAACTGCGCTAACTCCCAATGGATATTCATTTTAATTAGTGTGTTTTGTTAAAGTGATTAGAAATCCAAACATAGCTGCTTCCTCAAGGTTCCCTAGAAAGCTCGCGTGCCTTTACTGACAGCTGGGAAGTTTTTAAATATTTATTTTAAGCCTCAAATTTTGTGTTTAAAAAAAAAAGAACAAAAAGAAAGCAGTACTTTCCCCAAAGGGTTTGATTTAARCATCTTGAGCAAGGATGCAAGAGAAGCTCTGATCAAGTTTGTGAAGGTATCCTCCAGGAAAATGGGTTTAGGATGCTTGGTTTCTGATTACTGCATTGAACAGATGGAAGCTGTTACACATATTAGATAGTGATATAGTTTAACTTCAGCTCTAAATTAGTGCTTTAAGAGCATGACAGGCTAGACTGCTATCGCGTCGTAATTTAAACTGAAAAGCGACTGGAGAAATATGGGAACAAAATTGGATTAGTAAAAACGACCCTTCCTTTGTGCAACGCGCCTCTGTGAACGTCTAAGGAAATTGCTAAAGTGACCCAAATGGGAAGCGTTTTTTCCAGCTTGTCGGTGGAATTAGGGACCCGTAAGTAGTCCTGAACGTGGCAGCGGCGTCCCTGGGTGACCGACACGGGCGCTGAAGCCCTCAGCGGGAAACGCGGTTACGGATTTGGAGTCGGCGGGAGACGGCGGGGTTGTATAAACTCGTGCCGAAGGGGAGGGAGTACAAAAGGCAGCACCAAAAATCGGCCTTGTGGGCAGCTCCAGCGAGGACGGCCGAGCCTGCGCCCCGAGGTCTGGGCGGGAGGCTGGCGCGGAGCCGGGAGCGCCGCGGGCTTGAGCCCCGCCACGGTGGCACGGGAAGGACTTACCCGGTTAGACCTTTGGCCGTGCGTTGCGTYCGGCAGAGGTCCTTCCTCTGGAAAAGGGGATTCTCCATAAAGAGAACAGCAGAAAAAAAAAATTGGTAATAGTAGTAGTTGATTTTGCCTTTGCATTTTTGGAAGTGTAATGTACGGCGCAAACATTTAGAGCTGTTCCAGAGTAAGAAAAGCTTTTTTTTCCCCCAGAAACTGTTGGAAAGTAAAGTTAATTAAAACATAATTAAAAGCACTTAATATAGAGCAAACAGAAAGCTGAAGARAGCGAGAAAGATCTTGGATGTTGGGGGTTTTCTCAGCTGTCYCCTGTCTCAACAAATGCATTTTCTTCCCCAAATGGCCAATAACCCAGTGTTTATGAAACGTTTGAAAACTGCGTTAAAAATGTTGTTCACCCCAGCTTCATTTTAGAGGCCTGCTTCACGAGAAGGGAGCAAGAAGTTAAACTACTGTTTGCTTTTTAAAACAAGAAGTGGTGATTTTGCTCTGAAATGCATGAATCACATATTTGAATTGTCTGAAATAAATAATATGAAATGTTTGAATACAACAGTTGTAATCCAACAGCTGCCTGGAGGTATTTGAACTGCAATTGCAATCTGTGTTGTGTGAGATGTAAAAATTATCGTTTGAAGCCAGAAGGGTCTTTGAATATTCTGATACCGTTTGCCRCTTGACAATTGCTACTTTGGGGATGTTCAAGGAATTTCGGTATTGCCACGTTGTCCAACTTCTTATTTCAAGGCTGTAAATTGCTGCTTTATCTTTGGGTCTTGTAAGAAACACTTCTGTCATTTTGTTTTAAAAACAGCACGCTTCAGAAATAGCTATTCAAGTAACTTTTGCTTCTGCATTAAAGCAAAGTTTGAGGCTGGCATGGGGGTAAATGACAGCTTTATCTGACTCGCAGTGGCACTGCTGGTGCAATCTGTTTCTTCTGTTTGTGAGTAGCTGCTTTTCAGTGAATGTTCCTCAACCTTTAAACAAAACTAAGGTTTTGCAATTTTAAGAAGCTGAATGCAAAGGACTTCTAAAGTCGCTGGGTGTTTCACACTGGTGATGTACTGAGCAGCCTTCTCTGAAGATGCAACAGGTTTTTGCAGTACTCTACTGTGTTCATAAGAATTCATTTGAAAGCACATAAAATAGCAAGGACGTATATATGGTGCTGGTTATTGAAAAGTGTTAATTTTTCTTTTTATTGCCTTTTCCAAGGTTTACAGTGGGAATGCTTCACAACTGTAAAGAGTCTTTTGTTGGAGTTTACATCATTTTATACTGTTCCTAGCTCCTCTACCCTGTCCTTGTTGTCTTCCTTGGAAGCTTTCATCTATTATATTGCAAGCCTTTTTATTGGGGAAAAATAGTGACTTGTCTCTTTCTGCTCTCAAAAAGACAAGCTACTGTGCAGCTCCACTGAAGAGACTTGTGATATGGTAGTTATTGAGTAAACTCAAACAAACGGCATTTACTCATCTAATCTTTAAAGTATAAGTAGGCTAATAAAAGACAAAGTCTACCAAATAGATATCCCATGATTAATTAGTACTTAATATTACCTGGGAATACCTGTACATAAAATATCTCATTTCTGTTTTTACGTTTCTAAATGTTGGTGTGTTATTTAAAGCAGATTCTAAGCCAGGAGAGGCCTGTCCAAGAGTTAAAATTTCCTTGCTGTTTTCATGGGAAAGAGAGGTTATTGCCCAAATATACTAGTATATCTCTAACAAAGTCAACCTTTTTGTTCAATATTATAGTCAATCTGCGAGTCCAGGATAACTCATCTAGTCAGTTGTCAGGATCCTACTGACCTTGCAAATAGACCAGGGAAGATAAAAGGTCTCTAGCAATCCTCGAGCAGGTCATCTTTCATTTTCCTGCATAATTTCTTGTGTTCTTATGCTAAAGGTGGAAAGCACTAGGAGATACTCTGTGATTTCAGTGCTCTTGGAGGGGAAGAATGTAGCTCAGAAATGAAATTGCATGTGAGCTCTGCATGTAACTCTGGGGCACCTCATTGTTTCTTTGTACAAATGTTTTAATCTAAACTCAAACCTTATGAATAGTAAAGTTGAATGAGTAGAATATTAATTGATACTTTTTTTCTTTTTGAATCCCAGAATCTCAGGTTCCTGATCAGCCAAGCTCTCTTCATGTCCGGCCGTTGACAACAAGTATCGTCATGAGCTGGACTCCACCGCTGAACCCAAACATTGTGGTCCGTGGGTACATCATTGGCTACGGCGTAGGCAGTCCATATGCTGAGACTGTGCGGGTGGACAGTAAACAGCGTTATTATTCCATTGAAAATTTGGGTGAGTAATTGTTTTTATTTGTAATAGCATACAGAGGTTCCTCTGAGACTATGCTAGTTTGTAGGTTTATTTTTAGGCCRTCACTAATGCCTCCTCTCTAAGCTGTTTGATTAGGCTATTTCTATGTTGCAGTCTCAGGTCGTGATAGCACAGAGGTGTTTTGCGGTAGGTATCAGTCCCGAGTGATAGCTTGCGACCGATGTCTTGGTGGCGTTGTTAGACCATGTTGAATCTGAGGCTGCTAGCAACTGAGCTGTTATTGATACCGAGGTTAAGTTCAGACCGCATCCAGCTCCGGTATGTGTACGCAACGGACAAATGCAGTGAAGGCCTGTTTTAATACCAGGTATGCCAAAACATAATGTTACTGTTTCATATGGTGTTGTTTATTCCTGCAGCAAGTTATAATAACTCAAGCAGCAACTGTGGAGATACCTAGGCCAGGTGTCTTCTTCAAGCTCTACCTGTTGGCTCAAGAGACTCCCCTTCCAGTCGTTTCTCAGTAGCCTCTAACACTGCTAGTGCTTCCTCAAGACTGCCAGATGAGCTGGTGCTGGATTTCCTAGTCTTCTGAAGTCAGAATTAACCAGGTTGCTAAACCTATTGAAACTGTTTAAGCCCTTTGACTGAAGGGGATTATGGGGGATATATAGCTACCATGGATTCCAGCCCCTGATCTCTGAGAAAATGGTCATCTTTGGCAAAGAAGGACAACCAGCAGTGGATACTGTCCAAGCGTGGTAGGCTTTTTACCCTACATGGCTGTACCCAGAGGAGGATTCATGTCCAGGGGTCTAAGCTTTCGTTTCTGTGATTAGTCCAGGCTGTATTTCTAAGTTTTTGAGGCTCTTGTTTTCATTCATGGGTCTTAATGGAAATGTTAAAGCCCAGAAAACAGAAAAGAGTTGTACTGATCCCATAAGTGGAGCTTTAGTTTGCTAACCATGGAAAGGGTAAGCTGTGACAATAGATACCGTGCCATTGTATGTTTTTAGTCTAATGAACATCTATGAGCCTTCTGTGCATGAAGTTATCACCACTTGTCCCATCCCCAAGCTTCACGTAATAGCAGTAGGACCAGGCAGTAACAGCACTGGCCAGGGAGGAAGTAAGACTGACCTCTCATCGCAGGAGAAGGTAATTCATCTAACTAGAGTGAAGTCCATGCCTAATTTGTTCAAACTGCTGTTTGGAAAAATCTTTTCTAAACCTTTGGTCTTAGCCTCAAAACTCTGGGCGCTCTCAAACGTTTCAAATTCCCTTGATCAAGCGCTGGTGGTGTTCAGTAGCTCTTACTAAGTCTTACGTTCCCAGCACTGGCTCCCGATTCTGCAGAGTTATTCCCTGAACTGGCTCCCACCATGTTTGAACTTAATGGCAGTTGCAAAACTCCTACTTTTCATTTCCTTTTCATTTCTTCTTTATTTTTTTTTCATTTTCTTCTTTAGCACTTTTATTTTGGGAACTGTTTTTCTTTTTTGTTAAGTTTTCTGCTTAGTAATCTGGGAATGATCAGATATTACAGGAAGATTCATTAACTTGGTGTATTAAGGATGCACAGCTGTGCTAGCGATCTCGATTCCTTAGTGTCAGAAGTCTTGGACGCTCTCCATATAGTGCCGAAACTCTCTGATATCCAGGGTCGCTTATTTTGGTAATTGGAGTTTATAGCACCATGAAACTGCGTCATCCGACATTTTTTGCTGTTTTCTTGGGGAAAACTGGAGAGTAGACTAGAATAAACCGTTTTTGCTGTTGCTTTGTCAAACAGCTTCTCGATGTCTGGTTACCTCTTTCATGATTTAGGTACTTGCAGAGAGCCGTGCATAAGCTCTCCCAAATATTCAGAGGGCTCAAGGGGGCTGATTTGATAATATTTTGTGCAACTTTAAAGTTATTTTGCAAAAGCCTTCTAATAGGGTAACTATACTTGGCATTTGTGGAAAGATGGTGGTCTACTTTGGCTAATAAAGCTGTTTCTATGGATTAAAATGTTTTTTCTATATTCTTGGCTGTGCTAGCAGGCAGAAATACACAGGGAGTCCAGCAAGACAGAGATGTTTCACTAATTGCAGAAGTAACACTCGGACATCTAGCAAATGTCAAGAAACTGTTTTGAGCTGACCGGATATTTAGTTATAAATAATTCAGACACTAAAGTGATTTTTTTTTTCTTAGTGAGCATCCTCAAACAGATTGAGAATTTTATGAAAGTTGTTAATTATTCAAATATATTAAAATGGCAAGTATATTTTCACTGCATATTTCATAGTTTGATTGCAAATATTCAAAATGTGAGCAGTGCAACTTAATTGTAATTGTCCAGATAAGTCACATGCTCCTGATCCCTAACTGACTAAGGATACAAGCATTTTGGTTACAAATCCTGACGTGCACATTTTAAATTCAGTTTCTGTGAACATTCACATGTACGTCTTTGAAAATCAATTTCCATGAATAATTGCACTAATGAAATTCCATCATTTAAATATCCACAGAAAATGAACACCAGAGAGATGTGGCCAAGGGCCCAGAGAAGGCTTTTAAAAAATTAGAACAGTTGCAAACGCTTCTTACATTATTCACCCACTTTATTAGAAGCCATTATAAGAAAATTATACAAAATGATGAGACAGAGTTCTTTTCCTAATAAAAATACTGTTTTCAAGAAGATTTTGAATCAAAAGGTGCTCACTGGCAGGAATGGGGGAAAAATATTTCCTAGATGTTTTCTGGACTCTTCCCACCTGTTGTAAAATTTCTGGTGGCTCGTATGTCTGAGGGGGCTATGTCTTATCTTAAACTTAATGCATATACAWAAAAAGTCTGATACCTCAATAAATGATGAACTTCAGTGACTTTTTCTCTCCCCTCTAAAAACCTTGTCCCTTTTGATCTTCCTGGCTCTTACAGATTGCTGCTCCTTGGCTCCACAGCTCTGCTTCGTCTTTTTGGACCTCGACTGTGGAGAGGTCACTCTCCTTCTGCTGAGTTCAGTCTGATGTATATAGCTGAAAAATTGGGCTTTTGCCGCTTCCCAAGATTGAAATTCACTGCAGTGCTGCTTTTTATTTTTCCTTTGTATGCCGTTTTGAAATACGCTGCAAACTTATTTATCATTTAGACTCCAGAGCAGTTGGTACTTTCATTAAAGAGCAATCGCATTTGTCTGGCATCAGCTACGTTTCCAAAATCCTGGCTGATTCTCATTTGCAGTGACGGTATCACACACAGATGCCAAAACCTGATAATCTAGATCCGTGTCAGGCGTTATTTTAGTCTTATAAGCACGTTCTGTGGTCCGAAGAGAAATGGTGGTTCAGAAYTCCCCGAATAAAGAAACTGCAGCGCCTTGTTGAGCAGGATGTGACCCCACCACCACCATACGTGTGCATATACAGACTAGCGAGGCAACGCCGCCCTTCCTCATGTTGGTGCGGTTCCTCCTCGCTAGTGAGGCAATGCCACCTTTCCTCATGTTGGCATTTGGGCAGGTTTTGTTCCTCCTTCCCAAACGTGTTTGTGCAGCCACAGGTTGTTGTTGGCCACCTGCGCACACATCTGTCCAAACACTGATGGTTGGATAGGCTAATGTTACAAAAGTCTGGGAAAACTGTAATTTGCTATTCTTTGGATTGTTAAGCTAATTTCTATATAGTCAGTAAAAGAAATCAATGACAATCCCACTGACAGCCCCACTATTTTAAGTAACAGGGGACTGGGGTTCAGAGAGAACAAGAATTAGACTCAGCTCCACTCGTGTCAGTGGGACATTTTGTCAGCCACTCCAATATGGCTAAGACCTAACCCAGAATGACTTCCTAGCATCATAAAGCAAAGTAGTGGCACGATCGGAAACAAACGCCGGTCCATGCTTTAAGCTCAAGAGCATTTATCTTTCCTGCAGTCGGGTTCTAGGGAAGGAAGTAACTTCCCTTACACATTTTGAGCAACGGTCAGATGTCGTACCCAATAAATGCGTTTCACCAGTGTCCATGGTATGTCAGTATTCGGTGGTATAACCTTTGTGATAAGGCAGAACTAGTGATAAACTGTCTGACCTGCACTCTAGAGTGTGGGTTTGTTTTACCTCAGTTCGGGTACTTAACTAAGTCACCTGAGTTTGAGCCTCGTCAGCCAATGTTACTTCTCTAGTCAAGCAAGCAGGAAACGACAACACCAGGGATAGCTCAGCCCATCTAACATCTACATCTTCCGATGCTTTTTTCCTTCCTGTTGACCACAGCGGATGTCCATAATCCTAATCTAGCCATGTTATGCCTTGTTGTGCATCAAAATTTGCCATTCTAGTGCTATATATGAAATTCTAAACATCTTTTCACCTTCAGTCTGCTTCTACTGGTCTACTAAAAGTGCTTTCTTTATAATACTGGTTTCAGATGGAAGTTAGATGTCAAAGTCTCTTTAGAAATCCCCTTAGCTACTTCATGCTGCCTTTGTATTCCTAACTGCTTTTAAAACTCTGCTTGAAAGGCTCGGAAGCAAAGGGAGACCTCCTTATGTAGATCTCCCGTTAGAGAAGGGTAGAGACCTACTCGTTCACAGGAGGGCCCACGGCTTAATTCCTCCCCTCTCGGCAGTGGAAGTGTCACACCCGTATGCATACTTCATACGGCAACTTTGCATCACGTTTCAGGTACTTAATTGATTACTCTGTACAACCAAAACTTTCCTAATAACTGAATCAGCCTACACCTGCTGCTGGTACAGCAGTTGTCTGAGCAGTACGCTTCAGCTGCTGAATAAATCACTCCAAAAACATGAAGAAAAATACTCACTCTTTCATAACAATGATTGAAAACTTTATTCTGTGTGATGATCATCTTGAATACAATGCTTGTATGCCACAGTGAATTAAATAGGGTGATTTTCTCATGATTGAGTGGTCATATTGCCTGGAGATACTTTCCTCCGGCACAGAAGAATATAAGAATATACAGAGACTTCAGCTTTGTCAGTGAAGAATTTGTTGTATTTTCTTTCTGCAGTGTATGAAAGATATTTGATGTCAGTCTCATAAATTTCAGGAGCGAGCATCCACTGCTCTCATTCAACCTTTTCTGTGACAGAGAAATTGGTGCTTGACTGATTCGCAAATGAATAATTCTAACAAGGAGACCCATTTCTAGTGCACCACCTCATTTTTTTTTTTATTTCTTTCATTCTTTGCTTGTGATTATAAATGGCAAGGTTATCGGCTGATTAATGGTTGTTTTAACAATATTGGAAATTTCACGGGTGCCAATTCTGATCTTTTACGCATAACAAGTAACAATTTCTGTACTGATCCAACTCAAAAGGCATTAAGCATAGTAATGAATTGACCGGGCTCATGTCCATGGAGCTTTACTCATGAAATAGAAGTTCAAAAGAGAGGGAAGAAGCATGCCAGGGAGATTTCCATTTACTGATTCTGCAAACACGAAACCCAGGATACCTGAAACAACACACTAGCCCGAATAATTTGCATAAAACTCTCGATAGGTCACAAAGCTGTGTTTTTAACTCGCATATTGGAAAAATGAAACATAGTGACCTTATTATAGCATAACCCAATACGTTAACAGCATTATTAGATCATTTTGGGCTATTTTAGCATCTTACAGGAGCAATGGAAAGAAGCAGGAGACTGAAAGGGAGCGCCGAGGTCTTGGGGGTGATTGCTAGCCCTGGCCCTGCGTGGCCTTCCTCTCTTGGAGCGAAGAGGCCGTTTTATCCTGGTTTCAGGAATTTCATCAGCTGGTGGAAGGGGCCGCTGCGCTCCAGGGCTGGCGCAAGGGTCTTTCCTGCTGGCAGCAGTGAGCGCTGCGGAGGCAGCAGCCTGGGCTAGAGGAGGCGATGTCAAGGTTAAAAACCAGTGATGGAAGGAGGAATGATGAGAAAGCCCTGGATAAATGACAGGAAGCCGTTTCAGTGCATCGGCAGCCAAACTACTGACAARCATTTTGTAGACATCCCGGCAAAACAAGGTTTTAAAAAGCATTCAGATAGCACCAGTGGGATAACTGCGCAGCTGAGATGGGGATTTCCACCACGTGCGAGAAAGCAGAGATGCGTGGATTTGCATCTGCATCGGTCTGCATCACCTGAGCCAAAGTCTGGCCAGTTTAAGCCATCGGAGCTGGTAATTCCTCTGGGGTGATACTTTCGTCTGTAAAATGCCCTGAAGCCTGTCCATGAGAATAAGTACCTAAAAACAGCTATTTTATAGGTATTAAAAGTATTTAAAGTCTAGACACGAAAGGAAAATTGTACCAAATTTCAGAATTTCACAGAAATGTGAACTTCATCCTTTAGGGTACGTCCTTCCCTTCGCCCTTCCTTCTGCCTGTGAGGACAGAAGAACAAGGCGTAATTATAAAGATTTTTTTATATACAGTTGCCTTTATGTGACCTAAGAAGGAGCTACATTGATCTCAGGAGCGTGCAGGAATTCATATGCGCCCACTTGAAAGATTTTGACTGGGAGTGCACGCCTTGAAATACTGTTTTCATGTCTCTCTCTAACTCGGAGCCTTTGATCCTGCTGGTCCGGGAATGAAAGTGAAGCGCCGAACGTGCAGCAAAATCTGGCAAAGACTTTTAAAAGTTCCTCGCTATCCCCCCATAAAGCCTGAAGTTACGCTCGTCTCAAACTTTTGAGCTCCAAAGCGAAAATCTAATGCATTTGAGCACTTAATTAGCTGCTTAATTAGTAGGTTGGGGGACTAGAGCTAACACATACATCTTAAGAACTTACTAAAAAGCACAGATAGGTTATTTTGTAATATAGTTTCATATTTCTCTTGTCTTACGTCGCATGACCCTTCTCAACTCTGTTAAGACTGTGGTGACGCACACCCGGACTGGGGTTGTTGAGACGCCTGTGGCCTGGGCTGGTGGCCCGCGCGAGACCTCGGCAGAAGGGACAAGGACGGATCGGACYGAAGCAGCCCCGGTGCTGGTGGTTATTCAGCAGCTTTCCTTCCCTCAGCTAAATCAGCTGCTGAAAGGAAAACCGTCGCATTTCTTCACAGTCTGTCACATTAATCTTTTCTGATAAGTGAGGAGAAGGGTGAAAGACAGTTTGGGGGATTCGAAGATTTGATTAGCACCTTCCCAGGGCGTCGTCCCGTTTTCCCGGTTGTTATGCTAGTCAGAAACTGCCTTGCCTTGGTGGAGGCAGAAAAAATGCATGGGAAATGGCTGAAATTTGCCTCCCAGCTTGGTCCGAGGGCGGGCAACGGGCTTTCGCATGGGGTGCCGGAGTCGCTCGYGCGACGCTCCAGGGCTCTGCTGGTCCGTACGGCCCCAGCGCTGGAGGAGGATCTTCAAGGCAGAGCTTGGTGGTTTCGTCTTCACTAACCTTGCACYGAAGTTGCTGTTCAGGTGATGTGCTGTAGCACAAATGTTCATCTCTACAGGTTCCCTGCATTATTCAGAGAGCAAAACTAGAAAAAAAAAAAGATTAACAATTACAAGTGACAAGAAATGAAGGTAAAGCTCCTAGATTAGAATTCATATTTTAACAAATATACCAGTAGGAATGCAAAGGATCCCATCAAATTCACCTTCCTCTTAACTGCAGATCTGATTAAATTTGACCCTTGCACATGGATGAGGCAAAAAACAGTATTTTGGTTTATTGCAAAGGGAGAGGGAGAGAAAGAAGATTCTTCATTTTCTTTAATCTTTGCAGATGACAGTTGAGGATTATAACAAAGACATGAAAGGGAACAAAAAAGCTTTTTAATGTAGCTTGAGGTTTTTTTCTCCCCTTTGCATTTTTAATACAAACTGGAGTAGGGAAAATCAAACAAAAATATGTTAAATTTTATGCATCTCACTGTTTCCCTCATAGATCAAATTAAGGCACACTAACAGGTAAAGGCGCTTCAGGACTCCAGGGACTGTTCATTTTCTTTCTTTCCTTTGAAAACTAGCTGTCATTTAAAGAATGCTGCCATTTCCCCAAATATTTCATGCAATAATTTTCTTTCATTTGTCTCTAATGTTCTTTTGCTTACACAATACAGAGAAATCACTCATGAGCAGAGGGTCAGTTTGAGATCCACGCACTATTTGCATCATGACTAGATTTTGCATAATTCCCCCAGATCAGATATTGTGTGGATTTTAACAGTGTCCTCATGTTAATCCCCCACGTATAAATGAATTTTAGCTAGCCCATGTATCCATGCATAGCAAACCACTCTCACATTTTGCTGCCTGGGGCTGACTTTACGTCATTTTAGTTTGACATTTTAGTTCCCCATTTGTAAAAGTAGTTAAAGAGGCTTCCTTGACAAAATTTTTAGGCTCTAATGACAACAAATGCGACAGAAGAGCTGAATTTTGTTCTTTGCTGGTAAAGATGAGAATGCCGGTGAATTATGCTTAATCCCAAATTGTCATGTAAGTGATACGAATAGCAAAGAATAAATAATTTTTTGATTCATTCATCAATAGAAAAAAAGGGAGCTTGTTACACAGCTTTGTTTCCAGGAAAAAGGGCAGATCCAATACTATGTCCTGCCTTCTCAAGTGTTATGGTTAGCTCAGTAAAGTGAGGCCAAGGAGATCAAAATGGTTAAACGAGCTTAGGTTTATCGATTCACATTTGTGTAGATGAAAGACTTACTTTTGCAAAAAAAACCCACAACCTTTGCTCTTGGTGCCACTTTCATTGCCATTTTTTGTGTACATGCGCCTGAAGAAATCTTGCCCAAACTCCAGTTAACCCTGCTAGCATGTTAATGGCATTTACTCTCGTGTCCGCCTGCGTCTGGGGTGATGGCGCTTCATTTTTTATTGATTTGCCCATATGTCTTACACTTCATTGTCCCCCGCGCTACTTCACTTCTCCTGGTTTTGGCTGCATTTGTAACATGCATCGCAAATGTAGGCGGTACGCAGAGGGAGGTGTCGTCCTTGCTCGGCTTGCTCAGCGGCGCCGGGTGCACCGCGCTTGCGATGCACCGGGGGAGCTGCAAAGGTTCACATCTCCGCAGGGGACGAGGCCGATTTCTAAGCATGCTCGCATTCGAGTCGTTGCTTAAAGACCCCGCRCCCTTCGTGGTGATGCGCGCGGGACGTAGCCCGCAGGCTCGGCAGCAGGCRTAAWAGATGGTGAGATGACATCTTAAAGACAAGTCTTAACTATAGACTCGCTGTTCATCTCCTCAACTGCATTAAAATAAAAGCACTTAGCAGGTTCTCATTATGAATTGTCTTTGCTCCATTAAATGCTTTCCCTGGTGTATTAGAAGTAAAATGTGTCCTGCATCGGCCTGAGGATCTGTGAGAATATAGGCACCCCCAAAATAGGGAGGTGCTGGCAGCCCATGCCCGCTGGCGAGGTGTGCGGTTCGTTGCGGGGACACTTTGCTGCTTCTTCTAACGCAGCTTCTTCTAACACAGCTTCTTCTAGCGGTCATAAGAGACTCGACACCGAGATTGATTAAAAATTACAGGTTAGATTTTGTTCTTTTGAAATGTAGATGCGGAGGGCCCCCCTCCGTCCCTCATCCCTTGCATCTCCGGGAAGCAGCTCGCCAGAACTGCCGTCCTCAGGGACCGTGTAGATTAACTTTGGGGGATGTTTTAAGCGTGTCTGAGTATTAACATATTTTCATTATTTCTGTTACAGTAGTGCCCAGAGGTTCTAAAGAGATCAGGGCTTAATTGTGCAGGAACGTATTGTAAGTCACGACTTCAAAGAACTTATAGGCAAAAGGCTGAAGGAAAAGAAAGAAAATGTTAATACCGTAGGGACTGAAGATCACAGAAAGATGGTGACTTGTCCATCTCCCAAGAAGTGTCTGACATATTGCAAATGTAAATACAAATTTCCACTGCTCTGCTCAATATCTCACTCTCAGAGCAATTTTTTTTTTTTTCCTGAAGGCGGCTTTAACATTCAGGCAATAATTACCCAGGACCAAAAGGCTCAAATTTTGGTGCAATCAGCAATCAGCTAAACAGAAGCAACTAATTTTCAGGAGATACTGATACTCCTGGTGCTTAAAATACATGTTATTTAGCTGATTTTGTTTGAATATTGGATGGAACCTTTTGGCAGGAAAAAAAATGTGTCAAATTTCCAAAATTGAGAATCTGAATAGTTAGCTCAGTTGTTTGCAAGCCTTCCCAATCAGTTAGTTACATTTCATGCTTTCCTTTCGCTGAAGAGATACTTAGGCCAATCCTTTATAAGGAGAATACACACTTGAACTTTGCAGCACTTGGCAAGTTTAACTTAACTGAACACCGTTCTTCTTTCGTATTATGCATTGTTCAGTTTTCCAAAAGATGAAAATATATTCAATTTCTGTTGTATTAGAGAAAGGATAATTCCTGGTAGTTGTCTTATTTTATTGAAAGTAATACATGAGCTCTTTATTACCAATTTCAGTCATTCTGATAGTAAATCCTTTCAAGCAAATTTCCAAATGATCTAATACACTATATGAAATAAAATTATAAAGATGTTCTACTCATCCACCACTGAAATGCAGCCATTGCTGAGGTAGCAAGTGCCTAGAAGAAATAAAATATAACTGTTTTTGTCCAGCTGAAGACATGGGAGAACTGAACTCATTTGCAGAATATCACCATGATAGTCTGTTCTAATGGAATATTTTATAGTTAAATTTACTAATATCATTAGAAACTGCRAATATGATTGAAATACGTGTTAAAGAAAGTTTGATATCATTTCCCTACATTATGTTAAAGCCTTCTTCTAAGCTTTGCTCACAAGGGAAAGTGTGGGATTGTCCAAAATACATCATTCTTATAGTTTCTTTGTAAAGGAATTTAATCTAATGGCCATTAGGTGTGTTAGAGCCCGGTGGCTATTTGTAAAATCAGAGTCAAGGCACCTTTTGGGGGGTGATCGTATACGGTCCATTGCCTAAGGTAATTTCTGCACAGAGGAGGCCAGATCACTCCGTGGGCGTCCCGACCCCAGGCAAGACACGGCTGTAGCTCTGATGTTCCACGTGACCCACYGTGCACCCGGCTGTCTGACTAGCTCGGACACTAGAGCTCGCAACGCACAAACTTATTCAGCAGCCTGTTAAATCCAGGCTGTTTGCTCCAAGGTCTGATCCCAGTGTCCTCCCTTGAGAAGAGATTCCTCCTGAATTTGCAGAGAAATCCTGCAGATTGCCTCAGAGCCACCTGACCCAGCAAGACCTTGAGCAGCACTTCTGCCTTGCCCTTGTTCATCGTGGCACTCCTAGCTGGAAACTTGGTTGGACACTGTGCTTTGGGCTCCTCAATGTGTACAGGCAGGCTTGCATCCTCTGGGAAGCTCTCCCTTAGTCCCGGCAGTCTGGGCAGCCCTAACCCTAGCTGTAATGCTCCACTTCAGGTCTAAACTGCAGGAAAACTACACTGCTTGTGACCATGATGTTCAAGTCCCTGAATCTCTTCATTTCCCAGGATTCGATAACCCATGTCTGTGTGGGTTTATACTTCAATTTGACATTTGTGCTATTGATAGATCACCTCTTCCCGGCAATAAGCTGATGTTATCAGGTCTCCTGGTGGTATTGATTGCTGAGTATCGTGTTTTCATGGACCCAGACAGGAGTAAATTAGGCTGTTCTTTGGTAGCTTTTTGAGATGATTTTGACTGCTTTTCTGCCCTTTAGAGGGTTGTATAGCGGCTTTAGAAAGGAGCCATATTTCTCCTGAAGAAGTTATGCTGCTTGCAGCTAAATCCTCCATTTGTGTTGCCACTCCTTGCATCACTAATAAAGGGGGGTCAATGTGATTTTGGTGAAGAGAAGTGCGATAGTGATAGAGAGGAACAGAAGGGTCCTATGTGAGCACCATGGCTTGCAACTTCCCGTCAGGTTGTCGTCACAGCCAGGCTCCTGCCTCATCCCGTGTGCGTTAGGAGGTATCAGCATTGGCTAATTTAGGTGGAACGGATCCCGTGAAGCCGTCTGGTCTAAGCCCTCATTCGGAGCAGGGCCAGCTTCGAAGTTAGCTCTGGTTGCTCAGGGTCATACACACTCGACTGCTGAACATCTTCGCAAACGGGTATTTCACAACCTTGCTGGGCCTCTGCTCCAATGCTTGACAACCTTCCTGATTTTTTTTTTTTTTTGCTAATAACTGATAGGAATTTCCCTTGCTGCAGCCTGCACCTTGTCATTTGGCTGCGGGACTTTGTCAGACCCCATCTGTTTTGACAAGATATCTTTGTTTCCGCTTCATCTATGGGTAGGCCACAGCTGTTTCTTACGATGGAGATCTCGCTGCTGTCTCTGCCATCCCAAGGGTAGATTGCTGTAGCAAGTTCTCCATAAGCCCGCAGTTAAACCGGCTTGGTAATGGAAAAGGAGCAGAAGGTGGCAGCTTTCTTCTGAAGCGAGCCCTGGCAGCATGAGCGTGGTGCTGTGCTGCCCTCAGAAATTCATGCTGATGCGCAGGCTGGGTAAAAGCGATCGGGTGTAAACGACTTGCTGCTTCCCTTCGAGCCTCACTGTCCGCTGGGATCAGTACAGGCTCACAGAGGTCCTGGGTGAAGAGGCTTGAATTTATAGCTGACCTTCATTGTTATTTTATTGTTTAGATCACGTTAAAAGAACTTCCGATGGTTTTAATTACAGGATAGCAATGATGTTTAGGCCAGAGAGCAGCGGTGAGATCGTTCTGTGTGGTCGTGGTAGGTGAGCAAGGTTTTCATGATGACCAGGAAGCTCCGTCTCGGCTTCAGAGGTCGCCGGGTGTTGCCGGGGTCACTCTGCAGGTCCCTCATGTTGGGCAATCATTAAAATGGGAAGCAAGTGGAGGGCTCGAGGACAAACCTTGATTTCAGAGATAGAGGAGCCGAACTGGAAGATCAGCTGAGAGCACTAACATCTTTATGCCGCTGTTGTTTAAGGCTCAGAGTTTTCCTTGGGTTGGAGTTCACATCTAGTTGTCAAGCATTTATTTTATATTTATAGTTTAAAGAGAAAATTAAATGATATGTGAAAACTCAGCATTTATCAAAAGATCATGCATAATGGCCATAGAGATGTCACAATTTTACCCTTCTCTTAAAGAAGAAAATAACTATGATAGCTTGAATGAGTTGCTATTTGTTGATTTTTTTTTTTCCAGTGGCATCATCTGTCAGTGCAAGAAATTAATTCTGTTCATGCTTAGTCTGGGCTTCTTTCACTTCCTTTTTTTTTAACTGATCTGCACAACACAACTTTATTTCCAGAGGATGCTCTGCACCAGTATCGACATGGTGGATTCTTGGCTGATGCTCTAATTAAAACTGAGTTCTTTGGTTTCTTCAAAGGCATAAAGAGATTTCTTTTGCTAGAAAAAGTCTATAATGCTCTTCTGCTCCTGCTCGAGAATAGCAAATGCAAGTTATACTACTACTGTTATATAGTTGCTTTCCTCACTGTGATGAATGGTAGTCAGCAGAGAAAAATTCAGAGTTAACCTCTGAATTCTTGTAACTGTACCGTGACTAACTTTTTGAAAGCCCCTGTCTCTTCCTTGCTTCTTCCCTGTGTTTCTGCCAGGAACGCTAACATCCYTTGTTCCATTAGCCACTGCCGTTATTAGGAGGTTTATGCTTAAAAGCTTTCCTCATCTGAACTCCCACTCCAGGCAGTGGCGTTTTTCCAAAGAGAGCCCTGGAATGACCCCAGCAGTATTATTCATATATAATGCAGTTTAAAAAGCAACTGTTTGCCATATGATAATATTAATGCTTTTTCACTTTTACATTGTATTAGGCTAAATCCAACTCTAATACTTCATTCAAACGCTGTACCATGGCAAATTGACTTTTTTCCTCTTATCTAAGAGGAGACTAAGGCAATTATTTATTGCACCGGTTAACAGGAACTCAAATTAACCATCTGATTTTTTTCATGTTTTTAACATAAAGCTACAGATCGCATCCTCATCCAAATCTTAGCATTTTGCAAATGTAACCCTACCCAACCTAGTTATAAACATTAATCAAATGTCAGACTCTTTGATTTATAAAATTTGGTGTACTATATATTGTGCTGTATGGGCTGTTGTAATGAAGGATGTGTTGATAATATAGTCTCCATTTCTGAATTCTCCATGTAGATATCACATTTTTTCCAACTAATTCATCTATTTCTGGGAATACATTTTTCATGAGCAAGTTAGGAGTAAGTCCCTCATTTTGCTTATTAATTATTGGGAATTCACAATATATTTTGACTAGACCTGAAGTCCAAATGTCTGTGTTCTTGCTGTAATCAGTGGAGAAATATGCCTCAGTTAGAGGCTGATTCATCTTACCTTTCTTAAATGTCTCTCTTGGCGTGTGATGCGTTGTCCTTCAGAGGTGCCTGTCTCTCCGGGCACTGTAGGGACAGCTCTAGCGAACTAAACCATGTGCCTCGCTTACAGACAGCTAAAAAGAGAGAAGATGAATTCCACTGTCCATCTCCATATGTGCTCTCTAAATATAGCCACTTAAAGTTCACTGCTTCCATCCATTAGTGTAAAAATAAAAAATGCATAGCAACATGCTGAGGCACGTTTATTTTAAAATGTTACTGAGTATGTAGAAAAAAATAAGATGCAAAATTTGCCCCACTGTGATACCAGTCAACCAACAAATAATTGATAAGTCTCAGAGTCCTAAAGCTTCATCTTTCAGTATTCTTCCCTAATTTTACCAGGCCTTACACTGGAGAATGATCTGCGTTAACCCCTTGCATAACTCCATCAAAGGCATCTTTCAACATGGATAATTAGGCACAACAGTTGGGAGGTCGATAGAAGAAAGAAGCTGTGGTAGAGATGGAGGCAGGCTACGCTTGTGCATATGAATTTCTTTTTCTTATGCAGAAGCTACAGAATGTGCCATTATTAAATACTCAGCTAAACAACGACCTCATATCTCAATAAATAAATCTTAATATGGAATCTGGAGGGTTGCAATGCTTAAATTAGAAATTAAAAGTAGCATGCTAATAGATAGTGGAAATCATATGAAAATATATACTACATCTCTGTGAATACAAAATAATTTCCTCATGACTAATGACATTACAATGAATACTAACTGAATTAATAGCCATACAATACTTAGCGTAGGGAGTTATTAATGCACCAGTCATTCATTTGGCAATTTTTAAAGTTTAGCTCTTTTGGGAAATTAGCACAGAAGTTACCTGAATATTGAACAGATATGTCCCCATTTCTACTGGACATAAAATTAAGTTTAAAATATGTGGGTGGGAAGGATATTAGTAACAACATAGAACAAGTACTTAAAGTTTATTAATTCATTTCAGATTTACTGTAATAGTAGTAATCACGCTGCGCTCTTTTGGCATTACTGTAGATGAACTATGTAAGCGTGCAGCAGCTCTTTTGCAATGCCGCATTACTAAGTGCCTTCCCACRCGCAAACATTTCTTTTTTTCACCAAAGCACCGTGAGACGGCAGTTCCCACGTTCACCACGTGCACGAGCGCCCAACATAGGCAGCTCTAATTTTCTTCTGTACAAACAAAACTAACCTCTCTACTGAAACAAATACCCAGGAAAAGCGGTTACGGTGGCGCGTGGGCTGCTCTAATTTGGGTTACGAACCAAACATGCCGCCGCTGTAGCCCTGGAGAAATTAATGCCTAAGGTTCACCGAAAAGCGTTGCAGAATCCCAGGAAAATGGGACCCTAATCCGTCTCCTCCCAAACGGGCACAGGAGACTTTTGGAGCCGGCTGAAGCAGCCCGACGTGCTGCACCGCCAGGTCCTGCCTTCCCGCGGGAGCCGGGCGCTGCCTTCGGCTGCTCCATGGGTGCCGCGCCAGCCGCTCGCCCCCGGCACCGTCCCAGGCGTCCCGTCTGCTGGGTGCTGTGGCTCGTGTTAGCGCTGGTCACGCAAAGCCAGTCCCAGGTCTCTTATGTGGGCAAAGCTGCTGCTGATGTAAAGGAGAACTTTAGCTCTCGAAAGCCCGAGATACCATCAAAAGACTGAGGTGAGGAAAGATTTTGGAAAGGGAACAAAAAATGAAGGATAACCGTCGTGCTGGTTGTTTGTTCTGCACAGGTGTTTGCTTAACTTTATTTGTTTTCTCCTTTTTTTTTTTTCCAGGAGAACGCTTACCCGCTGTGCATCCCACGTCCGACTCTAACACTGTGCACTTTGTCTTGCCCTCTTTGTTTTCTCCTGCAGAGCCGAGTTCCCACTATGTCATTTCCCTAAAGGCCTTCAACAACGCGGGTGAGGGAGTCCCCCTGTACGAAAGCGCGACCACCCGGTCCATGACAGGTGAGTGGGAGATGCTGGTCCGTGCTCCGTCCCACATCACCTGACATTAACCTTGCAGACGGGCGCATCCGGCAAAAACATTTTGGCCAAGGCAATGGAGAGCTGTGCAACCCCCAAGTCCCTGCTAGAATAAATCAGGTTCATTTTCCACTGTGTTGTAACTATACAGCTAGAATGAATTAATTACCCTTTCCAGATGTTTGCTCTCTATTTTTTTTCCCAGCAGCTATGAAATAATGGGATGCTCACAAACGCTTGCTCGTTGGGGCGCTTTGGCTTGGGAGAAGCATGACTCCCAGACAATTTAAATATACAGAGATCAGCTTAGAATAGCGGCTATTAAAATGAACGATACCCAGACGTAATTATTTTCTGTATCTTTTATTTTTAAAATATCTTAAATTAAAATGAATTCGTTAAAAACAAACTCTCACCAGGCACATTAACAGAAGCACTTAGAGGGGCTGGGTAAGATTAAGGAACATATTTATAAGAATTACCTCGCAGGAGGAGGCTTACGGGAGAGATTAGCCAGTGCTAACGGAGAAAGTGCTTTTAGGCAGCAGTTTCCCATAGATGCGTTGTTGGGACAGCAGCAAAGCTATAAATGTAGAGTTATTCTTGTGCAGCGCTGTTGTCTGGACCGCCTCGTTGCTTGGCTGTAGTCACTGGTGAGTGGGTGGGACTGATGAGGGACTAAAAGTGCAGAACTGAAGAAAAAATGTGCTTTTTCCTCCGGAGCAACACCGTCATTTGGTGAAGTTTTTTCCTGTGTTTCACCCAGTGTGTTCAGAGCYTCCTGAAAAGGGGAGCAGTGTCACTGAGAGCAAAAGGAATCGCTGACCGTCTCACTTGGGTGGATCACGAGGAATAAATGCACCAAATGGCAGTTCGGTGGCTCTAAAAGGAAAAAAAMCATCTTTTCTCCATATGTTTTTGTGAAGTATTCCCATAAGAAATCTTGGAAAGTCAGAAGAAGGAAAAAAAGAGATTAATTATACAATCAAGGGCAACTGTGACAAACTACATTAGAGATAATAGTTGTCAGGGAGCTACTGGCTTCAAAATTGTTGATTTTATTTCTTGTCTGGAGTCTACAGAGGTCATTCCTGCTGAGCGTGCCAACAACATGTGTCGTATAAAATCGTTCTCCAGTGAGTTTTCTTCCGGATCCACAGGGGTTTTTATAAACCTTTTGTTCCTTGGTTGATTCTATTTAAATATTACCTGGTCCACCTCTGGGATTTGATTTTATGTGTGTATTTAAAGGAAACGATATCCAGGGGTGGAAAAGGCACTCGGGGCTTGGGCTTGGCTTTGGCGAAGCATCCGCAGGCGTTGCCGCTTGACACTTACTCTTGCGTGGCCAAGAGCAGGTCTCGGAAGGAGAACCAGCACCGTCTCCTGGCCCTCAGCAGCCGCCTCCGGAAGGAGTCCGGAGCCGGGGGCGGCCGTGCAGGAGGTTTCAGCCAGTGCTTTCTGCAACGGGGGAAACCGCGGTGACCGCGGGCTGCAGGCAGCTGCCGAGCTGCTCTGCCCCAGGCCCTATGTGTGTCCTTCCAGCGTTCACAGGGACGTATCTTGGTACTCGGTTGTGTGTAAATATTGCGTAAGCTGAAGTTACAGAGCACACAACAGCAGCAAAACGAATTTCTGAAGAGAGCAAAAAACCTATYTTTTGTCAAGAGATTGCAGTTTCTAAATGACAGATGTCCATGCATAAAAACTGGCAAATGAAACTTCTTTGGAAAATGGAGGCTGTATTTAGGGACCTATTTTCAGACACCGGTGGATTATAGACATTTCACTCTTTCCTGGTTCAGTGATGACATGCTTCAGAAACCAAACTCTCTTGGTTGATTCATTCTAACCACTTGTTTTGCTAAACCTAGCCTCTTTTCATAATCTCCTGTACAGCAGGCCTTCCGTTTTCAGTATGGGAACGACTGGAGAAAGGATCTGCGGTATGTGCTAAAATATGAGCTTTAGCTCCATTCATATTAACTTCCATCACTAGCTATGTGCGCAAACACAGAAACAAGAATTGCTCCCGTTCCCAACTTTGCAGACAATTCTGGAAAATTTCAGTTCAGAACAAGAAACTGGTAACTTTCAACCTTGTAGAAGATCGATTCACCGGCATTAGGCAAAAAATGATCCAGCTGCCCATCCCTCGCCATGCGGAGTAGGTGTTTGGCTTTTGGAGCACCAGSACTACCACCAGCTTGCTTCGCTTCCTTCAGCATTCATATTCAAACTTCATGTAGAAAAGCCTTTGATGAAAGAAGCAACAAAAGAAATCGGTTGAACCAATGGCTCATTGTACATTTTAAACCTCCTTGTCTCCTCTGGTTTTCACTCAAGGCTGTGGCCTCCTGAAGTTCTAAATAATGAATTACAGAATCAAAAAACACAAGTGATCAAAGGGTGTCAGAAGTTTGAAGCGCGCAGTGGAGCAGACAAACTGTAGCAGCTGTCAGCGAGGAAATTAGCAGAGTCATTTAGGCTTTGGTTAGTTGCTTAGCACATTGTTTTAGGGCAGACAAAAACTTTTGGCATGCTTTTGCTGTATTTTACGCGCTGCCATTGGAAATTGTATTTAGAAAAATCACAATTGGTAAATAATGAGACAGTAAGGGTAGTTTTAAAATACAGGTCTGAGGTTGTCCACAGAGGCTTAACCCTTGACTGAGGATAGAAGTGCCTAGACTAAACAGAA
Source organism: Apteryx rowi (assembly GCF_003343035.1). NCBI lineage: Eukaryota > Metazoa > Chordata > Aves > Apterygiformes > Apterygidae > Apteryx > Apteryx rowi. The sequence continues at coordinate 2,349,116 of NW_020451260.1, forward strand.
AACGTCTCTGGTGAATTCCAGCACAATTCAGGCACAAAGTGAAGAGAGATTGTAATTTGTACAATGGCCACTATCATTTTCATTTAGAAATAATGACCGCAATAGCAAGGAGTGATGGTGCTGAAGCTGCTGCTGCCGCCCACCTTAGCCCGGAGGTTAGAGTAAACACACAGGGGCTGGGGAGTGTAAGTTTTCTTTTCTGAGAAGACTTATGTTGCTGTGTCTCATGTTGGAGGTAAACGCCTTAAGCACCGGTCTGTGGACTCTGGTGGTAGGAAAAGAAGGGAGTTCTTCATTCTTCTGAAGCAGAGCCACAGAGAAGCCGAGAGTGTGAAAGGCATTAGGGCCAAACAGCATGCGAATCAGGAGGAGATTAATTCTGTAAACCAGTGGTTTGACTACTTGGCAAAGAGAGGCGAGAGCTGAGATTTTCTTAATTATTTTGGAGTTTTTATCCCATGACTCCGTAGTACAGCTAAACAGCCTAGATCATTCTCTGCTCCCAGAGGATCCCTCCTGTTCACCATCCTTTGTGATCCATGACTTCGTTACTCTTAGTTGGAGAGTTGCTTGGTTGCAACAGGAGAGTTGGAGGGTTCCCTTGCCCAGGCTGCTCTGTCAGCAGAGCACCCATCGCAGGACTGGTGGGTGTGGGTCTTCTCAAAAGTTTTCAAACCTTCTGAAAAAGGTCTCAACTCCAGAGAAAATCTCAAGCCCAGGTCTCCATTCCTGAGTACATCCTTGAGCCAGCAGCCCAGTGAAAGGTGGACACCTTCCCACACTTGTAAAGAGGATGAGCCCTGCTCAAGGATGAGGCATGCTGTCAAGGAGGTGAAGTCCAGATACTCTGGACTTTAAGGGAACTGAACTAGTTGGTCGTGGTTATGCTCAGCCTAACCTTCAGGTACTTAACTAAACTGGCTGACATAGGAACAGTCTACCAAAGCCACGTTCTGAGTCTGGCCTGAAGTCTGGTTCTTCTCTCACGCCACCATGACTTAGAGTAATCATAGGTAAAAAGAAATGGGAGGAGAAGGGGGGCTGCAGTTATCTTGACAGCCTTAGTTAACTGGCTGCATCAGCGTGCAACTCGGAACTGAACTCGTGGAAATGAAATGAAATGTTTGCAACTGCTTCTGTATTAAAGCCCACCAGAATTTGCCCCATCTGTTATACTAACTTCGCACAGTACAATGTTGTGCCATGTGCATGGACCGTGTAGTATTGTGTTCAGTCTCTTGCTCTCCAAAGGCTACCTGMTCACGGATACATGACGGAAGGAATGTGCTTATTCCTCAAGGAGGAAACCTGCTTGAAGATGAGAAAGATAATCCATATGTCTATACCTGGATGCACACATTTATCATGATGACACTATTAGATCAACAATTGCAAAATCCTCATTTTAGTATTGAAATTTTTATGTTCTGTTTTGCCTAACAAATGTTTGGGCAGATGCAGAGTATGTTCCTCTGAAGAGCCTAAAACAACAAAGGAGTCTGCAGAGAAAGAGAAAAGTATAGGTAAACTCCTACACACGAGTGTGTGACATGTCTATAAAAACAGGTTTGAGGATGACGCACTCTCTACTTTGTAGGTGTTTCTAATAATGTATCATTCGTGCACTTTAATTTTTTCAGAAATTGTAAATCATTTTAAGGAGAAACTGTACATTCTGACTTCATCTTATGTGAAGAAAACAAAGCATACCTGAAAGTATTTGAACAAGTTTTGAAAAAGAGCACTTAGTGCTGGTTAGTTTTATTATAGTAATGTAACTGAAATGCTGTTGATGTGTCTTCATTTTGCATTAATGCCTTTCTTTTTGTTCTTCTCATGTTCCTCCTCCTCATTAATGCCATGCATTTAACCCATCGTGATGTGTGCCCCTTGGTGGCTGTTTGTGTTTTGTTTTCTTTTTTTCTGTTTAACTACCTATTCCTTTGTTTTGGAATGCTCATTTGGTGATGTATGAACCCAGACCCCATTGATCCATTAGAAGTTGATTTTTATCCTTTGCTTGATGATTTCCCTACCTCAGTCCCAGATATCTCCACCCCCATGCTCCCACCAGTAGGTGTCCAGGCTGTTGCACTTACCCATGACGCAGTGAGGGTCATCTGGGCAGACAACTCTGTCCCAAAGAACCAAAAGACTACTGAGGTTCGCTTTTACACTGTCCGATGGAGAACCAGCTATTCTACGAGTGCTAAATACAAGGTGAAATTTTAACACATTATGAATTGATGAGCTATTTCATGTGTTCCTATTTTATTTGCAAAGACTCTAAATTGGCTTTTAGGAACTTCCCTCAGCCAAAATTCCCATGTCAATCAAGGGGAGACTAGCCTGAGTAACTACTGCTTGGTACAACCCCCTGTGTTTGGTTTCATGAAAATGCTATATTTTAATTCCATATGCCAGTTGTTGGAAGTTTTGAGCTTTAATCTTTACCAATTAGATTTAAATTAGATAGTCGCAGATGTGATAACACAGCAGTGTAGCATGTATAGGGAGGCATAGCAAGTTCAATACCACCCACACCATAGGAAAATTCGACCCATGTTAAATAATCCCCTACAGCAAAAATTAAGGTTAGTTTATCAGAAAACTTCTGAATTTGAATGTATGTGACAGCAGCAGGAGTATACTACTTTCTATATGCATATTTTTTTCAAGTCCTAATGTTAATAAAACCAGTGTTAAACCGCGTGTGGTACAGCAAAGAACTATGGTGAGCCAGGGAGTGGAAAGGAACAAACAGGGAGTTTAGGCTTTTTTTGTTTGCTTGTTTTTGAAAAATGAGCAATCTTTCTGCACACTGTTGTCAGCTTTTATATTGCATCTCATATAAAATCCACCTGCCCCAGAGTGAGCATGTCCTTCCTGCCATGCCCTTTGATAAGAGTTGTCTTCTCTTGCCTGCTGGGTTACATTGATCCCTACTCAGTTGTTTGCTATGGATATAGTTTTATACTGCAAGTGGATTCCCCATTTTTGACTGATCTCTATCCTAACAACATCAAGGTCGTACAACTGCTTTTTATTAGGGCTGCAGAACAGGCCGTGCTCTGTACAGCACTGTGGCTCCTCAGCTTCGACCTTGCATTACGTGTCTAAATATAGGCTGGCCTTTCTCAAATCCAGAAGATGACTAGCTGCCTCTTTCAGGTTCAAAATACTTCTGCATACCTGCCTGGCAGACTCTTAATTCCTAGTTCTTTCTCAGCTAATTTTTGGAAGAAGTGAGAATGAAAAGGTGTTGCCTTCAGTCCCTTTTCCCAATTCAATTTTTCAGCTGTTGCCTTTGCACTTCTCCTGCCCGAACAGGGCTCGCTGGCGCTCAGCACGGTGCTTGCACTGGCTCTCTGCCACCGCAGCTATCGATTTCAGTTGCATTACTCCCGATTTGCATTTATGTTAGCTGAGAGGAGACTCAGGTCAGCTCTCTTTTTGCTGCAGGTACTGACCTACTGTATAGCATTTAAATAATTGTTCATCTTTACAAGGAGTAAATGTTCTTGCCTCAGTCTTACACCTATTACCATACTTCTCATAGCCTCAGGTCCTGAAGTGATGAACACCAATATTAGGCTTCTTAATAACCACAATTTTGTATGCTTATGCAGCATATACTTGAGATTTGTTAACAGTTGTAATAAATTCTCCTGTAATTAAGGATTGCAGAATGACGCAGTGTAATGTTTTGAATACCATAGCTTGATCTGACTCTTATTCAGAGATGGATCTCCATACCCCACAAAATGAGGACTATAGCACAGTGATTCACAGGTCTCAGTTATGAAAATAACTCTTGCGGTGAAATCAAAGCTCCAGGAAAAAAACAGCATTATGTTATGCTACTCACAGTCAATTACACATTTTTTTTCTGTTGTCCCCATAAGCATGGCACAGGTGGGACCTAGCAGGGCAGCTGCAATACTGTCACTGCAGGGGAATTCACCAGGGATAATTTCAAATAAGCCAGAAAACAGGAGAAGTGTGGATTGAATTAACTTGTACTGGACAGAAAAATGTTGAGGTGTACGATCATGGGATGCTCATGAGAAACTTTGCTCTCAAACTTTATCAGTTCAGAGAAGCGAGAGAAACAAGACTGAAATTACCTTTCTTTTGCTATCATCTTTAATTTGGCCAGCCTGTGGATGACATGTAATGAGCTAGTCTGATCTGTTTACTCCAATTTAATCAACCAGAAGCAGAAACGAAAAATAATCTTCCTAGAGGGTCTCCTTTCTTGAAATATACAGATTTTCAAGGAAACAAGGTGAAGCCTGTTATGATATTCTTTGAAAACAGTGGGAAAAACTTCTGTTTTCTTCAGAGGGCTTTGGATCAGGCTTCCATAGCACTCACATATCCATTTGGTTTGAATCGCCAATTCTTTTCAGATTTTTCCCATTAAAGTTTCCCATGGCTTCAAAAATGTATATCAAATCTAATATAATGAAGGTTTTAGCCCTTCCCATTGAAGTCAAAAAATTATAAATTTAACTTTGCCTTGTCAACTTTGCTTTGTCAAAACTGGCCCAAACAGGCATAGCCTGGCATTATTAAAGTACTTGTTACAGTATGTATCCCCTTCATCTCCACATGATATTAACTTCAAGGATGTTTGAGACTATTGAAATGCTAATATTTAGTATAGAGCAAAGAATTCAAAGAAAAATACTCAGTTGGAGACAAATAACTTTCTTTTTACAAAAGAGAAACCGATGTCTTTATGTTCCGCTAAAGACTATTTTGTCCGGGGGTAGGCTCAACCCCTACTGTTTTTTTCTGTGAATTTTTCCTGATCATGTGTAATATCTGAGCACTCTCATGGTGATAGTTATCAAATTTAGTTACCCCCAGTCATGCTGAACAGTATTTTATGCCACAAATCATTTCATTTCTTCCAAAATCTACTCTGGGGAGAAAATTATTATTCACTATTTTGAAATCTGGCCTTTAGTTGAAGAATAATTTCTGTAAATGCTAACAGGTAGATTTTTCCATCTTTGTCCTGGCTGAGTAGTTTATAAACACTTAGGTTATAAGCACTGTCTTTGCTTCAATAAGGCTTTTTATAAAGAAAGGCTCCATGTTGGAGTCTTAGCACAAATAAGTTGCAAAACTGCTCGTTTCCAAGGACTAGGAACTTTAGTTAAGTATGAAGATGATAAAATCTTGTATTGCATTAAGCCTTCCTATTAAATAATATGCAAAATATCTGTCAGAGCACTCATGATAAAACACCATACCCTGCAGACTTGCATTGTACATTCATTAACGTGTCTCAAAAGTAAATTTCTCCCCCTTCCCCATGAAAATTACTGCTTTATTCTGTAGTGCATTAGAAGCTGGGTGTACCATTTTTAATCAGGCTCTCTTCTTGCTTGTCTCCGTTGATATTAGTGCAGTTTCTGTCAAACTGTTCCTTACTCTGGGCTGAGGTAAAAAGCTAAATCAGCTAAATACAAATGATCTATTTAATATTCATATCAACCTCGACATGTTTCACTGTTCATTACAAATCGTAGTGAAGCAAATCAATAATATGTTTCGAGTATAATATAAAAACATATATATTTAACCAAAAAAAAGTGTTTTGTGAATACAAAAATACATCTTTATCCATGCGTCCTGGACATATTTCGATCTCTTCCATTGTGAAAGTGTTAAGCCCAGGAGCTGGAAAGCCTTGGTCGAGACTGTTACTAGAGGCTCCACTGTGCCTCTACTAAGAATCAGTACATATTAAAAGCATGGGGTTTTTTTAGAAGAAACCCATCAAAGAGGCTGGAAATGAATGTTTAAGTTATGGAAATGTTCCTATTTTTTTCCTCATATGGGCATAGATGAAGGCCATAGTGTTAGCTTTCAATTTGCATTTGAAAAAAAATGCATCACAAATTGCTTTGCCTGGGAAAAGAGAAAGAGAAAGCATCACAAGAATTTATTTAACTGCCTAAATTATAGGCACCAAGTTTAGCATCATATTTATGGTACTAGAAATAGTTCCATTAAGGTATGCAGTGGCAATAGAACTATTCTGCTTGCAAAGGGCATTCATTGGGACGGTGTTTTGCTTAGTTACAAGCAGAAGGAGTTGCTTTAAAGATGTTATCCCCTGCTTCTCTTTGCAGTCAGCAGATACAACAGCTTTGAGTCACACCGTGATAGGCCTTAAGCCAAACACCATGTACGAGTTCTCCGTCATGGTCACCAAAGGTCGGCGGTCGAGCACGTGGAGCATGACCGCACACGCCACAACCTATGAAGCAGGTACGTCAAGACTTGCTGAAACGGTTCTGGGGGTTTTGTTTGTTTGTTTGTTTGTTTAATTACATACATTAGTGTATAAATCAGTAAAAAGGAGCTTTCAAGTTCTGAAACTCAGTGTATGCCTTGCCCCATAAATACAGTATATGACCTTTGATGTTAGTGATTTAGAACAGTTTTCAGTTTTCAAAGAAACCTAAGATCAGGTGAGAGCAAGAAAAAGAAAGTCAAGTGAGCAGTCTTTTCAGCCTCTACATTATTCAATGCAAAGACACAATTATCTCCTCTGGAGAACACGTTATCTTGTATAAAGGCCCTTCTGACTGGTCGGGTAAGGCATCTTTCCTATGCTCAGTGTCTTTATACATCTATATGTAATTTCCAGCAAACAGCCATCATTAATATTAACAATATACTTATAATAAATGAATACACTTTAAAGATTTAAATAGCTGCTATTCTCAAATGTTCCAGTGGTATTTTTCAAGTCGAAAGCTATTACCTGGAAGCTACTTCAGATTCTGAAGGAGACTGTATGCAATTTTGATAACAGACACCAGATGCATATTACATGCAGCAGTGGTTCGGTGGGATAAAAATATTTGAAAAGGGCTGGAGACTTAGAGATCTCTGTAGGTGAGACGATACTGTCCAAAACTTTATTTTTTCTTTCTCTCTTGTATACCTACAAAGTAGCTGCAATAGGGGAATAGTATGCCTGGGCTTTACTTTCAGTTATCCTGTAGGCATTAATGCAAGTGTGTATTCTGATCACAGAATTCCCTCAGCTGTCTTTGAGAAAGACTAGTGTTTTCCATTAAGTTTGCTGTACATTTAGAATAAGCTGTTGAGCCCCTTTTGTGAAAATGTAGAGTAGATTTACTTTTAAGTAACTCCACTGAACTGCCAGACCTCAGCAGCAGAGAGCAGCAGCCCCTGAGCGGGGGGAAGATCAAGAAGTCTTTGCTTGCTCTGTCTAATTCTAGCTGAGCTCCGCAACCCCAGCTACCTGCCTTTTTATTCCTTTTGGCAGTGGCAACCCATGCTTCCAGCCTCTCCTCTCTTACAGTGAGGCTGTATACTGTAAAACCAGTAGATTTTCCACAGTCTTTGTGATTTCCTGTGTATCATGATATATTCCCTTGTCCATGGATAAGAACGTAGTTTTGCTTAGAATATTTTTCTTCTTCAGCTCTTGTAGATAGCAGTACATACATTTGGACACCAATGTAATAAGTACTATATTTTTCCAAGGGTGACTAATGGCCTTGAAAACACTGTAGGTACCATTACAAATCAGTGTCTACCAACAGCTTCCAAGTAAAGTCTGCTGGTAAATATTGATTTGTTTTTTGTTTTTTTTTAATGAAAACCACAGTACACGCCAGTTAATTAACTGAGGGAAAATAAGAGGGAATATATGTGTCCTTAGATTTTCCCATGCGATTGCAATGCAATTATCTGAGCTTGATGGAGCAGCTCTGTTAATTAAGAGCATCCTGCATTGCTGATCTTTATTGCCTATTTTGTATCTATTCTACATGCTGAATTTCCAGTAATGTTATTTAAAAATGTTCATATCAACTTCAGTATAGAATTCACTAGAGGTTACTAACATGGGCTAGGGAGAATTGTTATGGCCATAATTCAAAAGCATCTCTCAGAGCTAAGTCCCTTCCCCAGATCTGCCTACACAAGTCTTACCAATGTGAGGGGTGTTAATGAGTGCTAAGGGAAACATCTAAAACTTTGTTTTTTCTCATGGTATCTTATGTTCACAATCTGCTGAAAGCAGAGCTCGACTTCAGCCACTCAACAGGACTCGTAATCAATCATCAGAATGGAAAGCCTACGTTACAGGAGGAAACTTACCAACTTTAGTAGTTTAGCATCACAAAAGTCAAAAATCTAGTAAGGGAAAGGATTAGTGCATGAAAATATGTCAAGAGGGTAAATAGCAGAGAAAGGAAAACAGTGTGTAAAGTAAAGATGCTGTTTGCATATGAATGGATGGATGCACTTAGGTAGAAATACAATCATGTGTGTGATGCTGGAGAATATTGCAGAACAGACTTAGTAAAAGTAAAGAGAAGGAAAATTTTACTTTTAAAATCAAGTTTGATTAGTTTATGAAAGGGATATCATTGGCAGTTCCCTGAAATAGCAAGGCAGTCCAGGACGTTTCTTCTAGTGCGCTGTGTTCAAACTGCTGAGCCGTTGCCCCAGCCTGGGTGGAAGCTGAGGAGCCTTTAAAGGCAGGACAACCCTCTGGAGGCCTCTGGCGTAACGCAACCTTCCCTAGTGCCAGAGGTCACGTCCTGCTATGCATCACTTAGGCTCTAGAGGCTTCTCAAAGGGCTACGCTTTTGTTTTTCGGCCTGCCTACTTCAGGCTAAGAAAGATGCATTTGGCTAAGAGCAGACAGGAGGACAAGGCTGGAGCTAGACATTGGGAGTCCCAGTGGTGCTGGCTCTGGACGTACGAGATTGAACATGTCCCAGCCATGCCATCAACAGTCTACCATGGCCAGGCCTATCTGCCCCAAAGAGCATCAGCTGGTGACCTGTCACCTCCTTAGTGAAATACCATTGGTAGGAAAAACGTTCGTTTTCCTTGTATTCATTTCTTGGTTGCTTGGGATTCTCCTTCTGAAAAGCTCAAGTGATGCAAATAGCAGGAGAGCATTTGTCCCAGATTGTTTGTGATGGGAGCCCATGTGGTGGCTGGCCGTTCCCTTCTCTCCAGTTCCTTAGGATTGTTGCAGGTTTCTCATTCTAAGATTTGTGTTTAGATTGGACTGCTTTAGCTCAGCATAACCCAACTGATTTTAAAAACAATACTTCATAAAATGACTTTGAAGCAGTTCTTCAGACATTCAAAAAAAGTTGTTAGTGGAAATAGGTGTAGGACTCGTACGTTGTGATAATCGTATGCTGTGTTCTCCATGCTGTTATGTTATGCATAAGCTCTAAGTTATCAGCAGCCTGTGTCAAACCAAATAAATGAACAGTGAGCCCAGCACCAATATAATATTCCTCACTCCTGGATTTTTTTTTAATAATTGTCATTTTTTCCTTTCTCCTTCATAGTCTTAGGATATCATCTTAAAATGTCTGAGACACTGTGTAAGACTGTGGGCAGCGGTTAGTAGAGCAGGGTGCAAAGCAGACGCTCAGTCTGGGTCACACATCAACTCAGAAGTCCAGCCTTCCGTCCTTATACAGTGAATATACAAAAGCTAAAAATTTGTCCTCAAGTCTAAAATGTCCAAAGTTGAGCATGTATTTAATAAACATACACAGTTGCATTTGGTTTTATACCGGTAGGTACCTAAAGATATTCTTAATAGAGAAGCCACAATATTATTACTGTTATTAAATGTATTGGGCTCCCAAAGTGCATTAGATGTACTTGAATACCTCAGTGATTATTTAGATATAAGGACCAACATTAGCTGTAGGAGGATAAGTGCTGTTCAGCAAATCCTTATGTATCTCCACGTAGTGTTTTGTACAATTGCCATTATTATAATTTCACTTCCAGACAAATCATGCATTACATATTTGAAATGTATCTAAGGATCCCTGCCTTTGAAAGGATCTAAGAAAGCGGTAAATGCCTACTGAGTAGTTCATTTCTGTTACAGTATATAAGGAAGTGAAGGGAAGGTGAATAACTTCTGTTTTCAATTATTTTCGTTCTTTTCAGCTCCAACCTCTGCGCCCAAGGATTTGACAGTCATTACACGGGAGGGGAAGCCCCGAGCTGTCATTGTCAGCTGGCAGCCGCCGTTAGAAGCCAATGGAAAAATTACTGGTAAACGTTTACATTATCCTGTGTCCTCCTTTTCATTTTACTGTTCTGAGCATTCGTTCCTTGTTTTCCTGGAAACATCTCTGTTCATTTCCAGAATGCTATTTGATCTGACTTTATTTTATTTTTTCTTACTTTTATCAGCCAACTTGGTCTAGGAGTCAGTTCAGTTAGAGATACTGCAAGATTTAAAACTCAGTGGATATAAATCTTTTATGTTTAAATGCTAAGAATACTAATTAAGATAAAAATGCAGCATTTTAAGCAAAGGTTTGGGGGTATGTGCTGCTCAATGGTAATTAGGAATGACTAATAAGTAGTTTGTTTGGCAATAATGCAATATGTAATATACATAATGATAGGTTGCTTGGTACTGCACATAATGGTAGGATTTATTGGTAGATATTTAGCTATACAATAACAATTTAAAGCAATGATGATCAGAAAAAAACCTAATATTTACTGACAAAAACTGAACTTAATGGATGCTTCACAATGACAGATTTTATTTTCCAAAATATCAGATATAACCTTGGCACCTAATTAAGACATCCATTACAAGCCCATAATGTTAATTTWGTATGAAAAATATAGTCGAGTTCTATCTGAGATTTTGCATTTAAATGATCACTTTAGGCTTTAATAGACATCTCAGAGGCGTATAATTATTAGGAGAAATATTGTTCAACTTCAAAAATGTGCACATTATGTTCTCATTACTACAAACAATTGGCTTAGGCAAGTTCTACAACATATTTTTTTCATGTGGGAGAAAGTGTGTACACGTCACCATTACTATTAATAATCCCAGCTACACACTGCTGAAGTATTGAGAAATATAAAGGTAAGAGCAAGAGTGCTTCAGAATAATGTCTTGTGTGAGCAATTAGAAGTAAAGAGCACTAGATCAGATTTTTGGCTATTGTGAATTAGTGTGGCTTCACAGGCATCAAGTGAGCTATTGTGAGTTCCACCGGGAAAGTATCCCACTTTATATTACCAATAAAATAAAGATATATTTCTATTTGATCATTGCCCAGCAATAACAATTCATAGGTTAGAATTGCTTAACCGTGTGTGTATGTATATATATGTGCGTGTGTATATATATATATATATATAAAAAAGTGTATTATAAGTGTAATGTGTAATGTATTATTATATAATTTCACTTATAATATGATTATAATACATTATAATCAGAACTTTACATTCAGTGACCATGTCTAAAAGGAGGATATTTCAATGAAATGGTTCTGTTTACATTAGCCTAATTTAATTACTAGAGAAATGATCGTTCTAATGGACAATACAATAAAATGAGCGCTCAATGATCCTGATTCCCCGGTGACTAAAAGACAGAATAAAATAAAAGCTTTCCTGATTTCCAAGGTGTAAAATGACTCAGCGGTGGCAACTTGTATAGAGCTTTTCCGTACAGCAGTCAGCCCCGAGAGCGGGCTGGGTCTCCTGATGCCAGTGCACAAACTGCGTGGTTGTGGTACTTGTTTGAAGAACAACTCTAGGATTTTTTGCTGCATATGTGGTCAGATGTTTCTTAGACATGTCAAGCAAGGAAAATAACTCCCTGTGGAGAGCAGAAATGTCTCTAACAAACAAATGTTCATTCCTGCAAATGCTTGAGCAAATGTATTTGTGTTAATATATGACAGTGGCTGTCATATCTTCATCTTTATTAGTTCACATGTCATGGCCAGAGAAACTGCTTAGTAACTCCAAACTACAGTTCTCCAAATAAAGCCCTATAATGCAAAACGTGCAAAAAGAAAAAAAAAGAACCTTTCCGTTTTCATCCTAACACTGCTTTTCCCTGATCAGCGTAACTATTCGTGCGGAATGAGAGTTTTGAAAAGCATTTTGGTTTCAAAAAAGAATAGGGGAAAAGCGATAATAAGGCTTATTCCAGTTTTGTAGCGACTTAGGATCTAGGCACAAAAATAAAGGGCAGAATACCTGCGTARGCTCCTCAGCTCCTGTGGCAGGGCCCGTAACGCCAGCCGCGGACGGTTTCCTTTGCATACTACAACTCTTGAGCATTGCCACTCCTAGGTAGGTGTCTCAGCCACGTGGGACGATTTGGGTGGCAAAAGTCCTTGTGCAGTTAGTCAGTGGGAGGGACCTGGGCTTGCACATACATGGTGCGTTACTCAGGGAGGAGATACCTGTCTCAGGCAAATTTCTTCTCTTTAAAATGTGCTGCTGTTCCTCTTTCATTTAATAGCGCTGTCGTCAAGTACGTACCCAAGGGGACAGAAGCCCTTAGTTCAGTTTCCTCTTATGCTTGAAGCAATTCAAACCTGGTTATAGAATAAAATGAGAATTACGGTGTTGAATATCCTCCGGCTGGCTGAGGAGGGAATTGGATCCACGTGTTTTCCTGCCGGCACCAAGTCTTTCCCTTTTCATTGCAGAAAAACGATAGCAAGTGTTACGATTTCCACAAAACTCAGCTTTGCTCCTGTGCGCGTGACATGTTTCCAAAGCATACCTACAGGGCTGGCCTTGGAGCTGCTTACGTGGCATTGAGACGCCCTTCAACTCCGTCTTTTGGTAGCAGCAGAGCTTAGGCAAGAGCTAGAGATCTGCTTGTGTGGGCTGGGTGTTTCTGTGCTTGCCAGGCAGCCTCTGAGAACAACAAAAATAGGTATTTCTGAAGTTAGGCAGCTGCAGGTGTTGGGGGTCCCTGCGTGAGGTTCAGTTGCCGCAGAGGCATTGGAGGCCTCACCTACAGACATTTCACTCGAGAACAGGACTTTCCTTCTCTCCAAACTCTAATTTGCCGGGAAGATTACTCATAGAAACTATTATTGTTTCCTAACACTTGCACTTGCGTGGCCTTCAGCTTTGAGTTTTAAAATGAAACTGGTGGCCTGAAAACTCAAATCCACCCACCTGCATGGACCTGGCCCACAATGGTAGGAGAGCGTGGGGGCCTGGTTGTGAGCTACCATTGCAGGATTTAAGCTGCAGGTTCTGTTTTCTGTTTATTTGATAGGGACTATAGTACTTTGAGTTACCAAAGCTCTGAGTTTTGAATTCTTCGTTCTTTTCCCCCAAATGCTTTCCCATAAAGTTGCCAAGAAATACTGCATGGCTTCTCAGGAGCCCCCAGTAAATGATGCGCATCATCAATGCCATTTGGTTTTATTTTGGCACTGAAACGCTAAAGACTTATACTGTAGGGTTTATGATGGCTATCAGACTGAATCATGCACCTGAATTTGGCAAATGTACACGTAACAGAATGTTTTAATGTGTTATATATTTTTATATTTGCTAAATATATTTTTACGGGGAATATTGTAATTGTTGTTTTGTTCTAAAAATAGACAAATATTAATTAATTGTCAAAACATTCATTGAAACTGTTTTGATCAAGAGACCTGCAATTACTGTTTTTTTTTAAAGAAAGCACTAATTGTTCAGAAATCTGAATTTTGTTTGCATTTGGTAAAGCAAGCAGGTTAAATGTGACTTAAGTACTAACTGAGAGGCTGTGTTTATTCAGCTTACATCCTCTTCTATACTTTGGACAAGAATGCTCCCATTGACGACTGGATTATGGAGTCCATCAGCGGTGACCGACTTACCCACCAAATCATGGACCTCAACCTAGACACCGTTTACTACTTCCGAATCCAGGCTCGCAATGCCAAAGGAGTGGGGCCTCTCTCTGATCCGATTTTCTTCCGGACGCTGAAAGGTTTGAAACGTTGTCATGTGGATGTTAATGATACGTAGGATTTTCTTATGCCTCAGTAGGAGCTTTGCAATTAATTCCATGTCAGCTAGAAGAAATCCTACTACTTACTGAGAGATAAAAGCAAAACGCTATGTACAGCAGTTGACAAAAGTAAACCACATAATGAGGCAGCAGCTATATTTTTAAATTCAATCAACTAGGGGAAAGCATTCTGACACCACCTAACTTTTTGCCATCAATAGTAAAGCTAATTGGATGGGATGGGATTTCTCTGGGGAGATACCTTGTCGTTTTGGATCCTCTGGTGGCTGTGGGAAGTGGTGATGACTCACCCTCAGATCAGTGGAGTCAGCATGCAAAATGCTGCTTGGAAAACTCCGCAAGCTGTCTGAGATGCAATCCAGCTTTGCGTGGGGAACATTGCTCCAGGTATTTTTTGGTACCTGCCGTTAACAGCTGACAAATCAACACCCGATACCTCTTCCTTAGTGACTGGAAAGAAGGAGCAGGTGAAACAGGRCCACCCATCTTGTTGGCTAGTGCTTTGGCAGATGTTTTAACAGGGCCATTGCGTTTATGAAAGCAAAGGACTGTGCAGGTAACARGCTGCATTTCAAATTAACGTGGAGAGATATCCTCTAATATCATCCCTGCTGCCTACCTGTATGAAGGCCTAGCGTGATCTACCCATAAATTATTAGTTAGTAAGATGTAAGCAATATTACCGTGAGTGGGAAGCAGGATGTTTGCAGCAGCTCTACTCCTTATATTTTAACTGTCACTCATTTCTTTGCACAAAAGATAAAATTACTTTAAGAAAGATGTGTAATTAATGAAAAAAATCAAATGACATAAACAGTGAACCCATTCTAGGAAAGTAGCATGGCATACAGGAAAACATTTTATTTCTCTGTCCTTTCTAGAGAAATTCCAGAGATTTGTATATAAAAATAACAACCTGGTAGAAAGTAATTGACCCTGGAGCTAAGTCAGACCTGAAAAGTCACAACTGGAGGGAAATTCAGATTCAAACCTGCATGAGAGAGGTTTGGAATTAATGTTCCRATTCAAGCCTCTTTTTAATCAATTATACGTGACTTCATTGAATGCAAGCTATATAAAAGCTAAGCAAAATGACTGAGYAGTGATGACACAGGGTTCCCAGATCACTTCTTTGGGGTTTTTTTTTTGCTTGTTCGTGTCTGTGGCAAGAGTTTGATTCCAGTTCACCCTTCAGCAGACGTTTACCCGAGTAGCCATTGGGGCTGTTCCTGCTGCCTCCTCCTGGAAAGGGAGGAGGAGAAACTCCCTTTTCAGTCGGTCCCTCGCACCTACCCTTACGGAAGTGTTTCCTCGGATGAGCGAGGGCACGTGGCGGCGCTGGCAGAGAGCTCGCCCTTCGAGCTTCGCCGACGGCGGTGTCTATAAARCACGCTATCGACCGCCGAGGCTGAGAGCGAACGCCTCGTACAACCGCTTTCGTGAATTGGCAAGAGTCGGAAAAATGAAAAATTATATCGGTTTGTTCTGAGCTTATCACAGCCTATCCAGGTTCGCGGGACTTGCTTGTCCAAGTCATGTTTCGCTTTGAATGAATTGCTGGTAAGATCCTGATGATTCATTCTCTACTACCATGAAACGGGAAGAGAGAGCACTTTGCAAGTGCTTCAGCTCTGTCGAGGGGACGGTGCCAACTTAATTTCATGCTCACAGTTTGTACCAAGGAAGGGAAGTCTGTTTGAGTTTAAAACGAGTCAAAGCATCAACATAAAACAACCGCAGACTAATGAGGTATCAAAAGATAGAGAGACCCAGAGATCTAACTAAACCAAAAGATTAATGGACAGGATATCACCTACTTTGTAATGTTTACGCAGAGTACCGTAAAACTCATTTGGGAAATGAATTCCAGATCAGACAGCATCAACAGATAGCAAAAAGATAAATCTATAATTTGTTACATCTTGTAATAGCCTACAAGGACTATGTCTAATACCCTGCCATGAATATTTAATGATATCCACCCTAAATATGTCATGTTCAATAATATTCAACTGTTTTTTTGACAAATCTGTCTCTACATTTGAGGTGAAAAGACCTTCTGAAGCCTTGAGTACATTCTGAATTATGCAAAAATGTTGGTTTCCTGACCTTAATGATTATTAACAGAAGATGTGTAGGTGCCATATGGTAATGAATGCTCTGATAGCAAATATATGTCCTGATCAGAGGAAGTTTTAAACTACAAGGAACTAAATAAGCATCAAAGATCCACTAAGTCACCCACGGTCTGATTTTATGTATTATAGCACATAAAGCTCCTTCAAGGAAACCAAGCCATTACTTGTGTTAGAATTGTTATGTGAGTATTTGTGGTGACTTGCCTCTGCTAATGAAAATGTAGTGATCTGTGAGAAAATAGATATGTTTAATAGTAAATAACAGTACTGCAGGAGCAATGAGTTTATGTTCTTCCACCTCAGTTCCACAGATAATAATATGCAGTCAAATGGGCAAATCCTTAGCTTATTGTCATTGCACTGTGGACTCCAATGAATATATGAGAGTTTACATCAGTTGAGGATCTGCTTTTTTGTGCTCTGGCTGGCTGTGGCTAAATTTATCACTTAAAGCATGAAGACTCTGATAGCCATTCTTATGAGCCTGGAGCAGAAGCTGAGTGAAATGTGATTAACCAGCCCACATTTTTGGCCCAAGTTATCTAATAACAAAACTTAAGGTCRTTCCTGGGATTTTTCTTAGTCTTTACCAAGAAAATCTCTGGATGACTTCAGTAAATATCATATATACACACACACATACATATATAAATATATATATACAGAGCCTGCCCAAATAATATTTGTATATTTTGCAGCCTTCCGTAGTGTATTGTCATGGGTTTCACYTGAAGTTAAAGTCCAGGTCTCAATGTCCCATTACTTTTGCAGTGTATAAATGAATTGTATTAAGAAATACATTCAGTTGCAGAAGTAAATACATACAGGCTGAAATGTGTTTGCAGCTGCCCAGTGAAACACGACCATTAAAGAGTGAACGGACTGGTGACAGGCAGAATCGAAATTTCAAACAATTTATCAGTGATTTTTTTTTCATCTGTAGCAGAAAGAAGCAAATCTCAGAATTGCGCTTACTGGATTTACTTGTGCTTTCTTCTGCCGAGCCATAACTATTCYGAATTTCAGACAGTGTTTACAAACAGACTTTAGTTGTGTGCTGAACTCCATTAACTAAAGAAAATTGAAGAATAGTATGCAGCTTGTCAGAATTGCCCAAAACGTTGCATCAATACAGATAAAATGAAAAGAAAAGTTGCCTRTTGAATGCCTACTCAGTATCCTGGAAACTTATGTGCATATAATGAAGCTATAGACATAATTTCAAGCATGACTAAAACGCTAGATTGGATGTGTTTCTAAAGGGGTGAGTGGAAGCGGGGAGAGGAAGGGCGAGAGGAAGAGGCCGTGGTCTTAGCTTAATAACCACTCTTGGGTATTACCATCACGCTAAGATCCGCGAGGAAAACTTCATCCCTGGACTTTCTAGAGGACGTCAGGATTAGATGTACCATTTCCGTGCCATTTCTAAGAGAGCCCTGAAATCGCAGACGATGGCGATTTCCCCCCTCCCTTGGCAAGGACGATGTGGGGCAGCATTTCTAGCACTGCAGTGCCCTCTAATGCTGTGTCGGARCTGCGTTAAATAGCACATCCCTGCTCTTAGGCGGCACAAAAYGTGAACCTGCACGGCCTGCCAGCAGCAAACGTTACCTGCCGGTCCTGCGGTGGTGGAGGTGCCCCAGGTGACGTCTCCCTTAGAGCTTGGAGAGGGCGGCAAAGGCAGAGCGTCATCAGGGCCGCTTGCAAGTGTCACCCGCTCCTGGGCGAAGGTAACTGCCGTTGCAATCAGGGGCTTAATGCTTTTATTAAATACATTCGTCCTGGGGGAAGAGCCATAATCCCAGGTAGGGCTCGGTGGAGAAATGCAGGCTCCCGTAGGTATTTCTCGAGATTTTGAGGGAACGGGGGCGTATGTGCTCCATACCCTCCCATTCTTCTTTGCAGCCATCTGAAGAAGTCTGAGAAGGGGGGGAAAAAAATGTATAGGGATCATTTAAGGTGCTTTGCTCCCTCTGCCACCAGCATGGGAGTCATAAATGTGTCTGTCAGGGTGATGCGGTTGGATGTTAACTACTGCTCACTCAGTACCTTAATTTTTGCCTAGCATGATCTCATGATCTACCAGAGGGGTTTGTAGTAATTTTAGCAGAAAGGGGGGCAGCATGCTCTGCATCTATAAGCAGTGGTTCTTCAACTTCTAGAACTCACTCACTTTCTCCCCAGTTTCCTGCGCTTAAGTTTCTTGCATTTTTTATTAAGCAGAGGATTGCTTAATGCTCTGTAATGGTAGCTATTTATGAATCTAAGGAAAGTTTAATTCCCTCAGTCATGTCATAAATAGTCAGAAGTTGTAGCTGTGCGGGAGAGCTTTTAATATATCTATTGAATTTTGAAGTCTTGTCTGGTGCGCTTCAAATCACACTATCTTTTATGGTTATTATGCAAAAACATGTAAATAGTTTTAAACTCCTTTTGTACAAAGCTGAAACAATGATAATGTAAGTCAGAATTAGCTTTCAACTTGTAGATGATGTGACTGTAATTATTCAAAGAAACAGTATCTCTTCTCTGTCTCTCCCCGGCGCTCTGTCTCTCTCTCTTTCACTTCTGTGCTTAATTAAACTTCCCAGATCGCACTGGGATTTAAAAGAATGAGAGGATAAAAAAAAAAATCCCATAAAGTTTTCACGTTYTTAAGAACTTTGCGAAAGCATCTGCTGCAAAACATAGTACAGCTTGCATTTGTCCTCCCGGTTCTGCAGGATCGCTCGGCAAAAGGGAACGGTCCCGAGCCGTCCACTGCGGGTGCAGGGAGGCGAAAGCGGGTTCATCAGCGGGCCTGCCGGGAGCTGTCAGCCTCTAACGATACTGTCTTTCTCTTGCAGTCGAGCACCCTGACAAAATGGCTAATGACCAAGGTAYGGTGTCCCCAGCCCGTCCCGTCCCAGCCGCGCCGCCTCCCGCCTGTCACCTGGGCCGCGCACCTGAGCAGGCGGCCGCTGGCGGCCCAATTAATCTCGCTAATGAAGTTCTGCTCGGCTGCGGCTGCCGCTCTGATGGGGGAGATGTGAATTTTCCGGAGAGGAAATTGTTTTGTCTCTTTTCTGAAGGACCAATTAAAATGTCAGGCTTCTTTGTGCGAAAGAAATTTTTAGTCTCTCCGCTGCACTTCTGAGTAATTCACATTAGGTATAATTAAGCTCAGCATAATTTTCAAGCTACTCTTGCACCCTTCCGTGGGTTATAGATTAAAGTTCAAAAGCCTCACGGTGAGAAATCGTAAATCAGCTTTTCTCTCAAATCGGCAGCTCGTGTTTAATAATAGCAAAGTTTAGTCAACTTTTCAAGGCATTATCATTGCATTTTCCAAATAGGAATACATGTCCAATTAGTCATGTTTTTTCTGCTCTTAACTTATTTCTGAATATTTGTGAAGTCTGTTGCTAGGATATGTTTTCTTTTTTTTTTACTCCGGACCTATTATTCTTAAGTATTCTTCCAATTACAGCTAGAGCATTTCACGTTTATGAGACACCTGCCCAAGGAGATAGCCAGCGTGACACTTGAGAAACTCGGAGGTAATGTTGGGAGGTGTATCCGGATCTGAACTCTCCCTTTGCACTAGTTTCAAAGGAGAAGTGCTGTGTAAACCTCAAAGCCTGGCGTCGCTTCTGCAGGTGCTGGCTTACCCCAATTTAGTGACTTGAGTTAACTCGCAGTAGATAAATTYCTAGTGAAGACAAGAGAGCATTATTTAGAAGATCAGACTAAAGTCTAGACTTTTTCACGGGTTTTATTTCAGCCTGGAGCATCCATGAAAGCTACTCGGAGAGTACTTCTTCACTAGGATTTTACTTTGTATTAAGTCCTGCGTGCTGTCTGCTAACAAGGTAGCACATCTTTTCCCCACCAGAGAGACACGTTCTTAGCCAGTTTTGGAAAGTCACTCTGTGATTTCAGCATATAATTTGCTCTAATTTATAACAGAGGAAAGAAGTAGAAGTATACAAATTTAAAAAAATAAAAGTTGGTTTTGCCTAGTTTCAGCGCACAGCAATTGAAAACGGCAGGTTTGAATAGATAAAAAGTGCTTCTTGAAAGAGTAAAAGTGGTAGGTTCCAAAGAAAGCTGAAAGTAAATTGTCAATATATTTCTCGCCAGTTGACACTTAAAATATTTCCAAGCAGATTGAGAAAAACGTAGGAAAGGCTTCAGCACAACGTACCATCGCCTGGTAGGCAGGACTGAAAAAGTGTCAATTTTAGTTTTTCCAAAAATCAAGAAAAAAAAATAGAAGCCTGGGTGGAAAGCTGACTTTGTGGGGAGCAGTTCAGCTCCCGAGTGCACGTGCAGCTGTGTTTCAGGGTAGCTGTACCCTGCAGGCACGGCACGCCGAGCCTCCGCCACGCCGCGGGTGCAAGGCGCTTTYTGCAGCGATCGTAGCACAGCCGCTCTTGTACGCGCGCTCCGTTATCTAAGTCTACTGTTCACAGATTAATATTTCCCCGTATTTGTTCCAGATCTGCTGCTTGCCCCTTTCCATGTAGCACTCAGAGAATTCAGAGAATTTTTTGGATGTTCTGCATATCATTTTGCAATGCTAGGTGGGAGAAAAAAATGGGAAATGGGGAAAAGTGGGTTTAGGTTCCACAGACTGGTTAACTTACCTCTGTCGTAGGGGGAGAAGAAGTCAGATCCTCTGCAGAAAGGCCTGCTGGTGCCTCCTTGTTCTGTAGTTTAATTAATGGGTAGAAGCAAACAAGCCTGACAGGTTAAGTGCAGCTACTCTGTATGTGGTAGGTGAATGCATTTTTCTTGAACTACAGGAGACGAGACTTGGAGGGCATTCTCGTTTTGCGTCCGTGAAAGCCGTGCCCCTTCCCGCAGCGTCAGAGCAGCCGGGGGCAGCGAGCCGAGCGCCCGGCCGCATCTGGGGGAAGCGCTTGCTCTGCCCGCACCAGCTGCTCCCCGGCTCGGCACATATTATGCCTAAAATGTATATGATTTCTTATTCACTAGCAAAATAATAAATTATGTAGTGTCACGGGGGGGATTTTAAAGTAATGTTAAGGTCAACATTTGCATATTTTAAAAATCATTTTGAGATGAAACCTAGCATTGAGTGTCTAGGGTAGTTAGACACTAGTGTCTAGGGTAGTTACTGAATGCGTGCTGGATAACTCGTCACTCATGACAGCAAACTAAACTATGAATTATCATGTTGCTTATAGATACTGTTCATGTAGATAAAAATAGATATAGATACACAGAAAAGCTGCTATCGCTCTCTATAATTGGGAAGGCAATAGGATTAATGGGTGGCAAAATGAATAGGACAGTGACAGCATAGCACGAGCCAGGGATGGGATGAGATGGTGGGCTGATGGTGGCTTCACCGGGGGTTGGAGCTCGTCCGGCAGAGACCTGTGCCGTGCTTAGTGTCAGCGTCGGTGTCAAAATTTAAAGCACCTAAATCGTTATCAGCCCAGCGCTGGGATGCGGGATTATGTTTGCTGACTTCTACCTCCAGTTATGCGTCATCGTCCCTAGGGAGAAGCTGCACGTGGCGTTGCTGGCCCACGTCCTCCCTGCGGAGAACTGGCCTCGTGGCAGGTCCCCAGGCAGCAAAAGCGGCTGGAGCGTGTCCCCCATGCTGCTGCTGTCCCGCAGGCGCCGAGCTCACGCCCGGCCGCCCGGGCACAGAGCGCGCCTTTTATTCTCCTGAGTTCAAAACGCCCGTGCCATTTAATTTGGATTATTTTAGATGCAAAAAATGAAAGCGCGCCAGACTAACGACGCTTAAAGGAACAAATGAGGACCCAGCAAAGCCGAACGCTGCGTTTCTCGTGGCATGCAGAGCCCTTCACCTGCAACTGGAGCCTGGGAGTTAGTGTCGGCACGTGCACAAGGTGTTACCTTGCCCAGCTGCTCGGGGAAGTGAGGGAGYGATCTCAGGCGGGTTGCGGCAGCGGGGGCTTGACACGGAGACCAGGGGCCTGAGCGCTGAGGATCCCTCCCAGGCTTCGGCCTTGGTCCCCCACGTCCCGGCGCTGGCGGTGTTCAAGCTGTCGTGTGTCTGGGCACGAGGCAGGGAGATCTTCCAGCACTGCCAGGCTCCGTGAGAGCGTTGTGATTATCTAAAAGTAATTAAAGGCTGAAAAACTGTCACCAGAATCATCCATTGTTCTTGTACAGCCTGAACAATGTTTGCAACCTATTTAATGAGTTATACTCTGTATAAACTTCAATTAGAATTGGGAAGGATTTCAACTGGTATCTTGTATCTGCTTACAGTCTGGTACATAGGCTAACCTCTGTACTCAGCCTGGTAACCGTGTATGGGAATTGCAGTCATGGTCTGTGAATTCCCAGTTTCTCCAGGTGTGCTGGGTTTTGTTTGCTTGAGCCACATTGCATATAAAAAGTAAATGTGGTTACTTTGTCTTTAGCAAGCAGGGTACGCAGAGCATGTTTTAAGCAGTATAAATCACTTTGCATAATGCCTAAACCTATACATTAATACTATATCTTGTCTGTGTCATTGTAGTATGTTATATTGGCATCTGTTGTGACTGTAGTATGTAAACAGGAGCAATTCCCTTTGGGGTGTCTTTCATCAGCTCGTAGGTATCTAAATTCAGTTTCCACTTTTACGTTACCTTGACGGCCAATTCTAATACATCAAAGTCTGAGGTCTTCACTTTTCTTTGATCTTTAGGTAACTGTATTAAAGATGAGTCAATGGGGCCAGGTCTCACCATAGCCGTTCTGCAGGCAGAAGCATTAATGTAAACAGAGGCAAAGTTTCTAAAAGCTCATTTGCCTCAGAAGTCATCAAAGCTAATTCTTCAATCATCTCGGGCCTGATCCGATGCCTACTGAAGTCAGTGGGAGCCTTTTCAATTACTCAGTGCATTGGACGAGGCCCTTAGGGCCATCTCGATCACAAATGTAATTCTTATTGAGTGACACGAATTAACTCTTTCAGGCCATCCGTCTCAAACACAAGCTCAAGGCTTCTGCATCCTGTAAGCAAAATCCATTTATGTGGCAGCAAAGCAGTTTTGGAGGGTGTGGGACATGTGAGGGGGTTTGGGGAGGGACACTGAGGTTTCAGGGTACGAGGCAGTGGAGTCTCAGGGGGCCCTAGATGGACAGGGAGGTAGAAAGGACAGTGCAGCCGTGGCAGTCCTTAGGTGCAGAAAGGAGATGAGGAGAAGAGAGTAGAGTTTGGGGGCAACTTCTGAGGGTTTCTGGGTCAGGGCACATGTGCTCCCTGTTCCTGCAGCTCCCTGGGATGGTGAGACCAGCTGCTGCAAGAAGGGACTGCCTCTAAGGAAGGAAAGGACACCATAGAGATTCCCACCTGGATTGCTTAATCCTGCGCTGGAGGTACAGACAGAGCAGAGCTTGTGGCTCTCGGGTGCCAGCTTTCGTAGGCAGCTGCCTGCCGGGCACAGTGCCTTGCCCACTCTGCCTGCATCATCTGCCGACCAGGGCAGAGTCACTCCCTTTAGCAGAAACATTAGATACGTTTCATCATTTACTTTTCCTTCTCAGAAAGGTTGCAAGACCAGTCTGTTTCTCAGCTCCCAGATCTGCTTCTAAGAAATCTAAACTAATGCACGTGGCTTTTTTCCCCCTGTATTTGCACATTCCAGGCTTTCCTGTTGCAGCTCTTTTTTTAACACCTGACTTCTGAAAGAGTCCATACGCGGTTGGAGCAGCCAAGGTCTGTTTGCCACTTCTTGCCCATGATTTTTGGTAGAGGCTAAAGACGCATGTGGGAAACTGGGGACAGCTGGAGGGTGAGATGCTTCTGTGTCTGAGCACACCCTTCAGTGACACCTGTGCCACTGCAGAAGGAACAGGCACTCGGGGAGCTGCAGGTGAGACCTGGTGATGGCAAAGTCATTCTGCTGGAAGCTGCCAGCTCCTCTCAGCTCCTTGGTGTCTGCAAGGTCAGAAGAGCTTGTCGAGAACTCAGCCGAGAGCGTGAGGCAGATGCTCATCAGTAAGGGAGAAGAAAAAGGAATCCTGTTGATGAAAAGCAAATAATGCTCACAGAGTGCAAACACTCTGTGATCTGAAGGAGAAGAGGAGCATCAGCATCTTTTCTGAAAGTCTAACTGCACATTTCCCAGAAGAGCCCTAAAACCTGAAGTGGGTTTGTGGCCTTTAAATGTGTCAGCTTCTTTTCAGATTTTTATTTTGCATGTATGCGACTGATTGATAGAACAGGGCATATTCAAAGGTAGTAGAAGTGGTCATAGAAAAGTAAGAATAAAATTACAGTTCCAGATACTCAAGAGAGCATTTGTCACAAATGTCTCCTCAGTCTCCTGTGTACGTAGGAGAAGGCCAGCTGTGTTCATGTGAGCTGTTGTTGAGGCTTCCTGAAGTCTAAAAAATTCCATTTATGATTTTGATCTGGAACAAATGGAGGCAAACTGGGCAAAGAAGAGATTCATTCATTTTGTTTTATCTCACCACAGCTTTCATTTGATAAACCAATATTAAATTCTTTAGTCAGCATTTTGTCAATATAGGACTTGTCAAGAGTCATGTATTGCCAGCAGAATTAGATTTGTGCAAGAGCTAGAAAGCTGATTTCTGTGTTTGGACTACAAGTATTTTATAACATCCATTGTAGATTTTGATAAAAGGGAACATACATACACTATTTTGAGCAAATATTTCTCCTTATTGTAGGAAATTTCAGTACATTTTGATTGTTCAGTTGTTTTCTGAGAACACGTCTCCCATGAAGTGGGCCATGTATAGACTGAGATAGATAAATTCACGTATCACGAGAGAAACTGGGAGATCAAGGCAGGATCTGCAAGGTACCAGAGCAGGTGCCACGTACCTGCATCATGGCTCGGGCAGAGACCGAGGCCAGAAACTGAGCTTAAATGTGACCCTGGCAATTAACGCTTAAGAGACCCACCAAGATGAGGGACCACCCGTGCTCCAGCAGTGCACCTCTGCGAAAAGTCATGCTCAGATAAGCCCTGGATTGCCTCCGTATGTGAGCGTTGTTGTGTCAAAAGCCCACGTGGAAGAAAACAGCAGCTTTTGTTTCCAAATCCTGGGGAACTGGGGACCCGCGTTACGTTGCAGGAGCAGGGATGCCAGGCACATTGCTGAGCATGCAGGGGACTTTGCCTCCTCTGAGTAGGGAATTAATGCTGTGTACTTGACAGCACACCTGCTATTTTACACCTCGCTGCTTTTAATCTCGTGAATAAACAGTGCACTAATTGTTTCAGCTTTCAGAGGAACAGGGTTTGCAACGCAGTCTGCTCGTGCCTGGAATTTGGCTGTCTGTAATCCAACCTTTGCCATGTTCGCATTATAGCAGGCGCGTAGCTGTCAGAAACACAAACCTGCTTGTGCTCGGTGGTGTTTAGCTGAGCACTGTGAACCGCATTGTTCGGCACGCCGCTTCCTCCCAGCCCGCGCGAAAGCAGCCGCCTGGTATCAGCCCCGGCGCGGTCACGGCATCACGGACTGTGATAGCAGGAGGCATCGGGTTCGTCTCTTTGCCTCCTGTTCAAGCTTTTGATGGCTCCAGGCTTTTGCTTCTAAAGCGATTTTGCAAGCGCTGAGCGTAGCAGCAGTAAAAGGATGAGCAATTCAGATCTTTTTCAAAGAGCCGCTTCCCAAACAAATAACGCAGGGGACTGTAACGCTCTTCATTACCAAGAGAGGAAAGAACAAGCATTCCATTTATCAAAGTAACCTCTTCTCTGCTTTTTTGGGTTCTGTCACTTGGCTAATTTTATCCAGCAAGTATAGGAACTCATTCTGAAGGTCCAAAAAATGGAAAACTTCTGTAAGGAGGGATTTCAGAAGGCATTCTTGAAAACCTAAGAAGAATGATTATTCCTGCATGTTGGTTGTGTTTGCTGCTACACTGAGACATCTTTGAGAAAATTACCTTAGGGTGTCCTTTGAAAAACAAAGACTAGAAAGTCAAGAGGCAATGGGATATCTGCTCACCTGATCTTGCATTTCTACCCAGTTCCCTTCCAAGAAGTCCATCAGCTTATACCTGCTGAAAAGCAAACTTGCCATCAACGCCACCTTTGCTAAGCACTCCGCTGTGCTGTAACCAGCGCAGAGTGGGGGCCTGCTTTGTTATTGGTTGCTGACTCTACATGGGGAGAAGACACAAATCCTCTGATTTGTTTAAATCCTGGTTGATGCAGAGCCTCCATGGGGATTTGGATAAATTTCGACCTCTTTTTTTTTTTGCTGTTTTCTCCTAGATTCTTGAGTCTATAGAAGACAACTGAAGGTAGGGCTCAGGTGCTAACACTTCTAAGACACTGTTACAGACCTATAGGCACTGTTAGACCTAAATGTTATTTCATATCCATGACTTCTGTTTAAGCTCCCAGACAGGAGGTGATCTGTGTAAATCCTACCGATGGTTTCCCCAGAACTTCACCCCATGGTACTAAGGGCTGCTGTCCTTTTACCCCTCCCCAGCCTCCTAGCAAAGCACCCCTGCCCARTTTGGGCTGTCCAGCTTATACCCTGTTACCATCTTAAATACATCAGTCACGTACATTCAGTTAAATTTATGTCCCTGGTGAGTTACCAGATTTATAGAAAAACTATGCATGGCACAATCTAACAGAAATAAAAGGCCTTAATGAGTTGCTTGGATTGGTTGCACCTAACAGAGCAGCTTTCCCTTCCATCCCACCTTTTATTAGGCCCCGGTCTTACAAATCCTTCTTGATGACCTGGGCAACAGATATTTTCCAGTATCCTAAATGACTACATGTATACATATGGGCAAATAAACCCAAATAAAATCAGTCAGGGATATGTAGTCTTGTTTGTACACAAAAACAGCCATGTTTGTTAAGAAGCTTAATGCTGATTATTATTTGTAGAAATTACTTTGGCTTTACTGGCACAATATAAAATCCACTGAGCTGTCCTTGACTGTTTTATTTTGTATGTTTAAAAAACATCTGTCAAAAGAAATGCAGTGGTGGACAATATGATGGCAGCCAATTTGTTTCCAATAAGACCTCTAGGAATCTCTCTAGGAACAAAAGAAAATGATGCTGGGGCATCCCATATTTCTTCACTTCTGCAGAGTATTTCTGAAGCACATTGGTTACTGCGTTATAACTTGGTCTTGCAGCTCTGCAACCTGCAGAGAGTAATAGTGTACCTGAAGAGGGACGTATTTTGTTATAAGTGAAGCAGGATGTTCATGTTAAAACCTCCTTTTGACTGGCATTCATGCTATGTACTGAAAGATCAACGACTGGTACCGTGCCTTGTAAGCTGTGGCACCTGGGGGTCAGGAAGAGTCACTTACCGTCTCTTGTTTTCTGATATAAGAATATTGCTCAGCTTATTTTCCTAGTAGTTTGGACTGTTTCAGGCAAAAAGCAACAAAAGCAGCAGAGCAGGGTTGTATCTGGGTCAGATGAGTCAGATGATTGCAATAGAAATAGCGTCACTCCCCATTAATTTCTCCATCTCAAGTTTTCATGAATCAGGTAGTGCAGGGAGTGTTTTGTAAGGAGATGGTATTGCTGTTCCATTTCCTCCGTGAGGCAATCTGTGCAAATGGTTCGGGGGGCCTGAGGTGTGGAAATAAGAAAGTTGTTAAAGTAAAGCATAAATAAGGAATTTACAGCAAAATCACAACAGAATTTGAGCAATTCACAAGCGCTGGAGACCTGAGAGGATAAAGAACTGTTGTCGTCATAGATGATTTAAGATTTTTTTGCCTTGACCAGGTCTAGCTGAAATGTTTATTGCATATAACGGCAACTGAAATACAGTTTTGGAAGAAGGATATGCTTTTTCAAAGAAAGGCTTTAGTCACTGAAACATTCAAAAGACAGACCTAGGTGAAAAGAGAAGTTAAATGGAGAATGGAGAGGTGAAAAGGGGTATCTAGGATCTGTGGATGCAGGTTTTGGTCCCTCTGGAAGTATGACACAGCCTTCAGCACCACAACTCAAAAAAAAAGTAGGAAAATCAAGTGTAAAGACTATTCAACCTTCATTAAAAAAGACAGKTCTCGAAGAAACAGATGATTAGTCATGATGTTATAATGGTTTGTTCCAAAAGATGGAATAACATGAAGAATAAAAACTGCACCGGAACTTAGTGGAAGTTGAAAAACTAGTCCATAATGTGACAAAAAAACAAATGAGRTCTGGCCATACCCATTGAGTTATGCCCACCATGTACATTTTCTTCTGGCTTGCACTGAGGGCTTAAATCTAAATTCAGTGAGACAGAAGAATTGCAGTTGTCATCGGTAAGAAAAGAAAGCCACTGGTGTCACAGGAAGGAGGCGGAGAACTGCAGTAATTCTGGGCACTCAGCAAGCGACAGAGGCCAGTGTTCCCACAGGCAACGTGCTTGCTAAAGGGATAACTTCGTTTGTGATTTAGACGATTATAAAGCCACTGGAAACCTGAGGCCTTGAAACCAAATGAGCACTACTTTCCAAGCAGCAATGGTCTTCCACATCATTTGACTTTTTTAAAGGGAAATATATCTTAAATCCTTGCAGAGATAAAGGTAGAGATGGAAATGATTCATGGAGGTGTTGGCTTGGAGTAAAGCATTGATAATCCTGTTTTAAGTCCTACTTACCTTTAACATATAAAGCCCTATAATGCATTAGAGATTTACCTTTCAGCTCCTGAGTGCTTAGATTTCCAGGGTTTATCCAAATATTGAATAGTGTTTGAATTTATGGTAATTCAGTTCTGTTCCGTTAAGACAATCTTGGCTATCCATGATGCACAGTATTGTTGAAATACTCTTGTTTGTTACAAGTTATTTACTTTCCTGTCTCTTATCAGTGAAATTTCCATGTTTCTGGATGGTTAGGTGCCACCACACTCGAATAGAGGCTGTTTGCCCGTTGCAGGGGCAGACAAGGGACACCCAAAATGATGGGAAACCCCTGCGAGATGCATGATGTAGCCAACCCCTTTTGCAGGAACCTGTTGACTGGCTGGCTTCATCCTCAGGCAGCCAGGTCCATCACTGAAGAGCATTTCTAAGTGCCAGTTCTTGATATTAGTGCCAGAAATTAACTTTTATCCATAATTTCGTGACTCTCCCAGCTTGATCTCTGGGCATAGGCCTGGCCTTGTTAGTGTACGGTGGGGCTACTTGGCTTTTGGAGTCCTGGTCTTCATCTCCTGTAGTCCTGTTCACTCTGGGTTTGCCCACAGCACAGTTCAGCACAGAGTGCCACAGATGCGGTGCACAGGAGTCGGAGAGCCACAGCATGATGTTATTTTCCCCAGGAGCATGGTCCATAGTTTCAGCAGAATCATGCAAACTGAAGCTGGCAGCTGGTTGTGCAAAGATTTTTGCAATTGTAATGTCATGTATAATGCCTTGAAAAGTGCTATGCTGTTAATCAAAAAGTACTAAACTTTTGAATCAGGCGTGCAGGGTTAGCTTTTAAAATTTCTAGCATCCAGACTAAATTTTCTCATGTGTTAGGCTCCTACTGAGACATTTCAGTACRGACTAAATATCAAAAACAATAACATTTAGCAATCTCCCACGGAGACACCCAGTTTACTAGGCACAATATGACCCCAGGGTCACAACGTATTCACAGGTTTGAGCATGACTCTATGAATATGACTGCTTTAGAGTGTCATTTTGATAAGCTATATAGCCTCCATTTATCTCTATTTTGTCTGTTTTTACCGCTAAACATTTTGCAACCTTGCTTTCTCAAGACCAGCTTGTTGTAGCTGTGCAATTACTCTGATTGAAAAGATGATTACACTGAAACCTCTTCTGATGATAATGATCTTACATTTATTTAGGGCCTTTCATCACAAAATCCTTCCCAAATGGATAGATGAAGTTAGGCACACAATTTCTCCACAATCTGCAGAAACGCAAATACCTCTGAAGAGAAACACAGTTGTTTAATAGTGCGCAGCAGCAGCAAACAACCATGCRTGGCAGGGAAGTGAGATGATGTTTTTTGGCTGACGGTGCCGAGCAATTTAATGCAGCCCAGAGCCACTGGAATTAGAAGCTCGCTGGAATAATCCGTGGCAGCTCCCAGCCCTGCGCTGGTTTTTCACATTTTTACATAGTCCGTTAACTGAAAATCTGCTCTTTACCTTCTGCTGTTAAGTTGGACTCCTCTGATCCTGTCTCAGAGCAGAGGAGGATCTTGGTGGGCCTGGGCCTTGCACATCTCCTTGCCTCCGATGCGAGGAGCAGAAACRTAGTCGTACCATCACACTGTTTAGCCCAAAGCTGCTAAATGGTGCAAAGTCAAGTCAGGCAAAAGACAAACACTTCAAATTTTACCATATTAGTTTGGAATGCAAATAGTCCCTCAACAACAAAATTCATGGCATAAGTAGTATATCCCAATATATTTTATATATAATAAAATATATTTTATGTTTGCATTCTATTATATTAAAATACTTTTTTACTTCAAGGTTAGAAAAGAGGCAATTGCACACACAACAAGCCGTTGCAGAGTTGCGTTTTCCCAGGCCCCTGGCAGCAGCTTTGGCTGCACAGTTTGGTGGCTCCAGTGGTGTTGGGTGGGCGCTGTTTGAAGCAGCGAGTCCGAGCATGCCGCAATACTGACATGTTTCTCTGTGCGCAGGGCGCCACGGAGATGGGTCCTACTGGCCAGTGGATACCAACCTGATCGACCGAAGCAGCCTCAATGGTAATTATTGACTGCAGCCAATTAAGTTTCATCATTAAGCTCTGTTTCAGTGGTAACCTCCTATTTCTCTTCTCTTTCGCTCTCTCTCATTTCGCGGTGTGGAGGCACCCGCAGTCCACCCAGGGAAGCTAGGGTAGTTGTGCTGTGTTTTGTGCACGCTTTGCACAGCCTGGAGTTATGTTCAGAATACGAGAGCTTCATGGTGAGCATGGGGAGTTCACCAGGGGCAAGGGGGAAGCCAAGAGGTATTTTAGCTCCGTTTCAAGCCATAGGTTTGCCTGCAAACAATAACAGCTTAAAAAGGATTGTAAAATGCATTTAACATTATTGCACTTCAGTTTAGGCTTTCTGTGCAAAGTACCATTTTTATTAATTAATCCTGCCCTAGAATAGGAAGAAATGAGAGGAAACCCCACAGATATTAAAAAAAACTAACTGAACCTAGTCACTGTTAACTGAGGTATGAGAAGTGCCATCAGTAACTTCTTATTCCTGACACCACATCTGTTACCTAATGAAGCATTGTCATTTCATGTTACTGGATGAAAAAACAGACAAGATTCCCTAAGATGTGATGTTCACAGAATCACAGGATGGTTGAGGTTGGAAGGGACCTCTGGAGATCATCTGGTCCAACCCCCCTGCTCAAGCAGGGTCACCTAGAGCACATTGCACAGGATCGTGTCCAGGCGGGTTTTGAATATCTCCAGAGAAGGAGACTCCACAACCTCCCTGGGCAACCTGTTCCAGTGCTCTGCCACCCTCACAGGAGGGAAGTTTTTCCTCATGTTCAGATGGAATTGTC